>NC_142526.1:27293569-27318569 GCF_964205215.1 Stylophora pistillata | reverse complement strand
ATTATCAACAGTAGCTATAACAGATCATGGGCAAATGTCGATCTTATAGAATCCAGATTTTTAAATGCGCGAGAACGCGCGTGGAAATTGCTAAACTCACGAAAGCTATTCCATGAAAACAAGTCCGGTGACCCCCTTTTTTTTATTGTTCCAATATGATAATAACGTCGAAAGGAATCATCAGAAAAAAAAAAATAGAAAATTCTACGGAAGGAAATTTGCGATGTGTGAAATTGCCTTTTTTCTTAATTATCTGAAATTCCGCTCCGTATAATTTTTTAAAAATCTTTGTGCATTTTCCTTTTCAAGTGCAAAAAGCAATCAATGAAAAAAAATCATAGGTTAGTTTTCGAACTATTTAAGCCACAAGCTAAAAAATGCGTCAAAATAAGCCTTTAAAAGCGTTGCCATGGAAACTGCTAGTGACGAAATGACACCTATTTTTGGATAACCAATAATTATATAATTCAACCCCGTAAAAGTGTTCAACTGGCCTTGATCAGTGTTTCTGTTGTATTCTTTCAAAGTTACAAACCATCAAAAAGATGAAAACCGGTACGAGCCACCTTAAGTATTACAGAGTCTCCGGCAGAAAACGAGCGCAAATGAAAAATGAATTACGTTACTGAAACAAGAATCCAAAGATCTTTCCAGGTTTGAAATCAATGTAGATCTCACAGTCCAACAGTTAAGTTGATTTAATTTACAACTGCCGAGATTTGGACCAAAACGTTGATGAAGGTTTCACTTTGAAATTGCATAGATTCTCCAAAGAAACCTTTCCTCGTAATGTTAATATTGTACGTATCACCACTTGCAGTATAGGCATGCTCTGAATTTTCTCATGATTTGGTATAGGGGAGAGAAAGTAAAGGATGACAAATAAACATAGTACTTCAGAGGTATTGCTGAGTGGAATCGACAACTCCCTCTAGCCGTAATGCGTTAACACAAATGCAAAGTTTCCACTCACCCCGACTTCAAACAAAGAGCTGACAGGCTTATGGTCACTTATTTTCAGTTTATTATGACTACGATATTCCAGCTGTTTAACGTTTTTTCCTCTCCATAAAATACGATCACACCAAGCAGGTGCGCGGCCTTTCTCACTGAAAACGAGAAAACTATCGTTAGAATAATGATTTGTTCCGAGTTGTCGACACTGCTTTGCTACTTGTCCTTTAACCCCCAACTCCAACATTTAATTTGTAATTCTTCCTTACAGTTGCCACACACTTCTTCGATTAAATCCACATTTTTGCTGAATAATGTTTGGATATTGTAAAGAGAAATTATTATAATAGTCAATTCTGGAGATTGAAGGATATAAAAACCCATTTTGAGTTCATCCAACATCTCTCCCACCAAAACGAGTTGAGCTTAACAAGTACTATTATGTTTTGCACCAGTAAAACAACCAGTCACTTCGTACAGCATTACGTAAAAGATCTCTAGATTAGGAGTTAGGTGGGCGTCTCCCCTCAAAACATCACCGCATCATGAAATTTTTCTCAACTCTTATCTTTAAAGTGCAGCATCATTGTTAGGAAAAGTGAAGCTTAGTAAATTAATGAGGCACCAATAGAGGGTCTAATTGTTCCAGGGAGTCATTTCTGGACAATAACAATAATTAACCTTTAAAAAACATTCCTTGATCAATATCAGTCAGCCAATGAATTCCTCTCTCAGGATCTCACAGTCACCCAAAATATGAGTATTAATTACCCCTTAAACTCCCATGAGTGACCATGAAGATAGAATTTCTCCTTACAATATCAATACAATATCAAGCAGACAAGTAATGAGAATAGGGAAAAAAGAAAATTAGGGGATTATCAGCCGATCCAATACCAAATTCTCCAAACTAACATCATAAGAATTGTATAGCAGACAATACGGAGAATTACTGAATATGAGATCTTCGGCGTGAAAGGGTTACAGGCCCTTACAGGAACACAAATCTACGTCATTCAAACTACATGAGCATTATAAACACTGTGATCATGGCAAAACCCACCTTGTGTCCCAGTTGTCTGTCCCGGGATCATATTTGTACGTTGGCTTGAACTTGATGTCCCCCTCCATGAAACCACGAAAGCATTTCTTCTCAGACCTTTGCTTGTTCAGTTGGTCTTTGGCTAATAGTTCCTTGTACTTCTCTGCATCTGCTAGTTTTCTTACCACATCAGATTCCATGTCACTAACTCTATAATTTAGATCTCCTAACCAGAACACTGCACTAAGAGACGACAAAAAAAAAGGAGAAAAAAAAAACCACTGTCAAGAAAGGGATGGGGAGGGGTTTTTTTTTGCTTTGAACACCACCATCATACCCCACCCTACCCATATGGAAGTTAAAGTTTTCTTTCCCTTTATTTTAATGGCTTGGTTTTCAATGGTTTGTAGATTTTAAAATTGAATTTAAAAAAATGAGTCCCATTTCACTTTTGTGATCTGAAATTCAAGCCTCAATGTTCTCAATCCATGATCATCCTTTCTCTTTAATAGTTGATTCCTCTTTGGTGTTTCAATTCCTCAATAAACTTTGTTTCACACATTTCCCTCACATTAAACACAATTTTCGAAAAAAAAAAAAAATAACAAGGACAGAAATTGAAGGTATCCTACATCCTCTACCTGTGGTAATCAAAGCTATCTGCTGTGCCCTCCAAAAAAAAAAAGAAAGAAAGAAAATTGAGAGGGACACGACACTGACTTACTCATGTTCAGTGATACCAAATGACCCATCGGCTCCGTTAAACTCCAGCTTGGATAGAATATCTCGATAGTCCTGAAGATTAAAGGGAAACATTACTTCACATTTCAATTTATTATTTCATGAATTTTTCTATCAGTTGGTCAATATACATACATTTAATGAAGACACTTATACACTTGTACAGAAG
Organism: Stylophora pistillata; assembly: GCF_964205215.1. Classification (NCBI taxonomy): domain Eukaryota; kingdom Metazoa; phylum Cnidaria; class Anthozoa; order Scleractinia; family Pocilloporidae; genus Stylophora; species Stylophora pistillata. The sequence goes on along the minus strand of NC_142526.1, from coordinate 27,315,663 downwards.
ACTAGAATAAATCAATTGTGACAAACATTTCACATGATGGCATCAAATAATTCATTACCTGGTTCCTTCTTTCAAATTCTTCTGTATGAGCTGCTAGATGTGAATTCACAAAACAAATACTGGTGTTGTGTATCTGCAACCTTATGGCCACCCCTCCTTTGTTGCCCTGTACCAACCACACAAGAAAATTAATCAACATGGTTATCAATCACAAAAAAACAAACTTGACATAAAATATTCCAGAGGAGTGATAAAAGCAAAGATTTAACAAATGCTACAGACCCTGGCCATGGGAAAACACATATGATAAAGTAACAATTACATTTCAGAACATCTGGATGGTTGAGAAGATGGCACAAGTTTTTTAACTAATTACAGAGAATGGTTAAGCAACCGATGGCCAATCGATGAGTGTATCTGCTGGCAGACTACAAACCTGATTGCAAGTTGAAGGTAATACCAACAGCTACACAAACATAAACCAACTGGAAACCCTTATTATCAAACAGGTTCTAGTCAGCAATATTACATGAGAATTCTCTGATGTGTTTGGTGAAAAAGATCAATTGTTATGGTGGCTTAGCACACTCTTGAATTCTCTGTAGCTCAGCAGTACAGTAAAGGAACACACAATCTCAAAATCTGAGATTAGATTCCACAGGGGGATATATATATCTTTTCTTTAATCCCATGTCTTTGACAAGACAAAAAAAATTTTCAAACTGCTCTCTCACCATTAGACCCATGATACCAGTGGCCACAGTTTCAGCATTAACTTTACTGACATAAGGTAGATATTCATTTTTCACAAACACTATCAGTAAAATGCCAACCAGACGGATGGTCTTCACCTGTGAAAACAAAGTATCTGTCACTATATCTTCCATTATGTGTCTTCTTGTCCTACCAAATCTTTTTTAGTAGGATCACAAAATCGTTCATCACCTTGTGTGCAAAATAGAAAAGAAAAACATAGAAAATAGGTATGGGGTAAGTTAATTTGAATAAGGGATGGATGGTGATTTGAAAACTTATTTCAGCCTACAAATCTTTCAAGTTTGTTTGCTGTAATTTTTTTTCCATGTAACTAAGACACAAAGACACTTGTCTACAGGTATAATTATTATAGCTGTATTTGAGAGTCTTTTTAAAATGAATAAAAGTTGATACTTCATGACTGAAAACTGATATATTTGCAAGAGGGAGAGCACAAATAAAAGAAAAGCATAGCCAGAAAAGAAGTTGTACATTCACATAAACCTGCAGATCAATATTTGCTTGATAATAATTTGTTTCTCATTTAGCCCTATCACTTCCAAGATCACTTTCAGAATCGTTCTTACTGTACTGTCTGCCATACAATTCTTAAGATGTTAGTTTGAAGAATTCAGCATTATATCAACTAATAACCCCATAATTGATATTTTTCTTTATTACATCCATTTTGAAATCACTCGTGGTCCCTGTAATCTGATTGGCTCTAATTGGTGCAATTTATTCACGAATCGCACCATTTTTTGCTCTAAATCGTATCATTTTACGCTTGACTGAGTTTTTGACACATGACGTCAAAGTCTTTCTGTTTTGCATGCAAAATAAGATGTAAAAGCGTTTCCGGTTCCTCTTTTTATTTAAAAACTGGCTCAGTACTGCATCAGTAAAATATTTGAATTGACTAAGTCCTGCATTTGGGCAATTTCAAATTGGATGTAATAAAGTGGTAATTGAACCTCATGTCGTGCAATTTTGGTCTGAAATCATACTTGTGATTTCAAATCGAACTTGTGCTGTGCACTCATTCAATTTTGAAATCACATGTATGATTTCAGCCCAATCTGCACTCCACTCAGTTCAATTACCATTATTTATTACATCCATTTTGAAATCACTGGTGGTCCCTGTAATCTGATTGGCTCTAATTGGTGCAATTTATTCACGAATAGCACCATTTTTTGCTCTAAATTGTATCATTTTATGCTTGACTGAGTTTTTGACACATGATGTCAAAGTCTTTCTGTTTTGCATACAAAATAAGATGTAAAAGCGTTTCCGGTTCCTCTTTTTATTTAAAAACTGGCTCAGTACTGCATCAGTAAAATATTTGAATTGACTAAGTCCTCCATTTGGGCGATTTCAAAATGGACGTAATAAAGTGGTAATTGAACCTCATGTCGTGCAATTTTGGTCTGAAATCATACTTGTGATTTCAAATTGAACGTGTGCTGTGCGCTTGTTCGATTTTGAAATCACATGTATGATTTCAGCCCAAACTGCACTCCACTCAGTTCAATTACCATTATTTATCACATCCATTTTGAAATCACTGGTGGTCCCTGTAATCTGATTGGCTCTAAGTGGTGCGATTTATTCCCAAATCACACCAATTTTTTGCTCTAAATCGTATCATTTTACACTTGACTGAGTTTTTGACACATGATGTCCAAGTCTTTCTGTTTTGCATAAAAATAAGATGTAAAAGCCTTTCCCGTTCCGCTTTTTATTTAAAATTAAAACCGGCTCAGTACTGCATCAATAAAATATTTGAATTGACCAAGTCCTGTATTTGGGCGATTTCAAAAGGGATGAAATAAAGTGGTAATTGAACCTCATGTCAAGCAATTTTGGTCTGAAATCATACTTGTGATTTCAAATTGAACTCGCGCTGCACGTTCATTTGATTTTGAAATCACGCGTATGATTTCAGCCCAAAATGCACTCCACTCAGTTCAATTGCCATTATTTATTCTCATCGCTTGTCTGCTTGATAATTGTATTAAATTTCTCCTATGGCTTATTATTTTTGAGTAAGGAGAAATTCCATCTTAGTCACTTATGGGAGTTAATAAGTTAACAGAATCTGCTCAGTGAAAAATGGCACGCTTGGCATGATTGTCACAAAATGGATCTTTTCCATAACATTATTTTCCCAGTAAAAATCAAATTGTTATTTTTTTTTTCATTCCACCCTTAAAGAAGGCCTCAACTTATCAAAGAACTCTAGAAAAACTTCAGCAATACTACAATTGTACAACTTACTCATGGTCTGATGGATGTCTCGTTCTTCTACAGGGCTGTGTGAAACATATTGCTCAGAGGGGGCTTTTCATTTTCTTGTTCCCCAAAATCAAACAAAAAAGAGTACTGGTATCTTTATTGAAAAGTAATTGGCACTCCTCTCACCTTGGAGTACTTGGCTTTTAAAGGAAGTCCTTGCTCTGAAATTTTCAACCATTCATCCTGTCTAGGAGTCACATTCTTTAACAGTGTCTCAGCACTTAGATCAAGTTCCTGAAAACTGAGAAATAATGATACAAATTGTAACTACAGGAGTTAACAATAAAATAAAACAGCTAAAAGTGTCTTTATTGGATTCCATCATAAACTGACACCAATTAAGTCTAACTTCATTATTTTTGTCTTCCAAGATATAATAAAAAAACAACCTGGCTTCTGTTGGTGCCATTAAGAAGTAGTAGACAGCACAATTAATTAAAACATCATTGTCAAAAAAAAAGGTCAGAAGAGCAACTCACCCCAGGCAGAAAACATCTGGTGGATCTTTATCAACTGCTAGCCATGGTGTAACATTCTCTGCAGGATACTGACCATTAACATTCCATGACCCAACAAAGATTCTAAAGATGCAAATCACAATGAGAAGAGTCAAACAATGTACACATTTTGGCTTAAGGGCAATCACTTCAGTCCGAACTGTGTCAGCTGGTTGTACATTCAATTTGAATCCAGTTGCAAAATTCAATTTAAAAATAACGTATCACCATAAAGTAAGCATACCTATGGTGCTGAGAGCATTTGTTTGACCTTTTCAGAAAGGCTTCATCCACCACAATCCATAAAATACCTTTGTTTTGTTCCTATTTTGTTCCCCTGTCTGAACTTATCAAACACCTCACTACCGAAAACTGGGCTTTTTGAGGTGCTCTTCAAACTGCCTACAATTGAAAACACAACTGTATTGCCAGAGTTGAATCTACAACCAAATGAATTGGAATACCAGCAAATTGGAAATTAGACCCTCTTTATGTGCATACCTAAAGATACAGCCAATTAATTCTGTTGTCAGAAATTTTTGGGCTTTCAAGCATAAATGGAAAGCATTGCAGTTTGGGTAATTTATGTTTGGAGAGTAGATTTGTAATTTTTGCCAAGTTAAAATATAATTTTCAAATTTCCCGTCCAAAAAGTCGACGAAGCATAACTTGCTATCATCATAATATATCAACATAGCTTGAGTTTTTTTATTTATTTCTTTTTTCAACACGAACCAAAAGTAACATGTCAGCTTACTTTAGTGTTTTTTCACTAGTGTACTCAGCCTCCCTGGCAGCCATGTGGAGTTTAATAAACCCATCCCTGGTACCAAAACTAGTTGGAAGTATGGATCTCCTGGTTAAAGCTGGTGAGTCAACTACGACTTTGTCCACTTCCTCTGATGCAGTTAAACTTGCTGATGAAAACGATGGGTGAATGGTTGGGGACAATGAAAAACCTGGCATTCCAAAGACATCCAGTGACTCTTCATCAACTTTGGATTCAGTGGCTAGAATGACAATAATTGTTACTGTCATATTATCTGCTTATTTTCCCATTTCTATTTGTCTGATAATTTTTTCTTTTAAGTTCAAGTCCAAAAGCAGAAATCACACTTTCAGAAAATGCAGCAGAGCACTGCAAATGCAAGGCCCAACAGCTTTTCTGACCAGGTCACATCAATCTGTCCACCCCTACATGTGCCAGGTTCCATTATGGTTTTCTGCAGAATTATGTTAGCAGGGCCATACAGGTCACATGATAATTATTATATTTATCAATCATGATAATTATGATACAAATACTGTTACCTTCATGTTTCCAAATACAGTCTATTAGCTCTTTAGGCTTAGCTCTAATTTTGAAAATAATACAACAGACTTTATATACAGTTAACAAATGATATTCTTCTGCCCATTAAATTTGAAAATTTCAAATTCAATCTATTCACACTTACAAAAGAAATTTGAAACAGTTAACATAATTTTCATTTGGTACCTGTAACAACTTCTAGTCCATTAGAACTTGCTTCTTCAATATGACTCCAAGGCCAACCATCTGTTTTTCAAATAAATCAACATAAAAGATGAAACCTTCCTTATCCTGAATAAACACAATGCAGTAAATAAGGAGGGGAACCTTTTCACAGACAAACATAGTGAACACAAGAAAAACTTGTATTTAATCTTGAATAAATAAATTCTGTTTGTTGTAATCTCTAACAAATTTACTGGTGGCATGATATAAAGCCATATTAAGCAACTAAGCAACTGCTTGATGCAACATTATAATTATTCTCACTGTATTCACACGTACAAAAAAAAAAACAAAAAGAACATTTAAAAGGAGAATTTAGGAATTTTTCACAAGTCTCCTATCACATTTTTCCATACACCCTCTCACTGAATACCTGTGTTTGAAAAACTTTTCCTTCCAATCAGCTCCTGATATCTCTTCAGCCAATCAAATTCAGGCATACCAACCAGATGAGCCCTCTGTCTATATGCTGAGTGAGCAAAGCAAAAATTACAAAATTAATGTTAGTATTAAATTTGACCATACCCACATAAAAAAAGCAATAAAAGTGATCGCCTTCTACACTACAGGAGGTAAATTTAAAAATGCACAGCAGCAGAATTCCTGAATGGCTAAATTCGGGACAGAAAGAGAAAACCTAAATTAGTGCAAGTGGGCAAATTTTTAGAAATAAGAACTTGTTTTATTAATGGATGAAATGATAAGTTCACCTCCAATGGCTTTGTTCAATTCATGTAAGAAATTATTTCCCCGAGCATCTTTGTTCACTTCGAAAAAAAGCTTTGTCTGGTCATCAGTCAAGATCTGAAACCTGACCATACCTGTGAAAACGATATAAAAACACAATTAAAATCTTGCCATCTAACAAGTTTGTCATGTTGATTAAACATTCTTCATAGATTTCTCGGGAGCAAATATTTTTTTTTCCAGTTGTTTCCTAATAAAAATCTCTATGGCTTTCACTCATGAAGACATCATTAACTGAAAATTCACCCTTAGGCCTTGTTCGCACTGAAATTTTGATGACTCTTTATCACTTTCTTTTTGTTTTCATTTAAGCATTCTTTTCATTTCATTGTTTTGGGAATACTTCATTAGAAAATTCATCAGTCACTACCTTGAAAGTGGGGCTGTTATCAAAATTATTTATCAATACTATCTAGTACATCTTTTTAAAAACTAGTTAAATATTTAAAAAAGCAACTCATCTTTCTAACTAAGATACATGCAACTAGCCAAATACCAATATACTATCAGAAAGCTGAGATATGTTGAGCTTGGTGATTGTAAAAAGAAAGTCATCACTTCTTTTATCCCATGAGAGGATAAAAAAAAATCTGAGTCCTCAAGAAGCAATCAAACCTCAGACCTTCAGACTCCATGCTCTACCACTGAGTTATATAGAACAAGGTGATGGTCTAACTCACCATAGAGTTCTCTGAAGCTACAGGTATGTGGTAGAACACTAGCAAACAGAATCCCACAGTCTGGATTTTTATTTTGGTTACACCCTCCGCACTAGATTGTTACCCAAAATATCTCTTTAGCTTAATATCATAATAAATATATTACCCTCTTTACTGCTGCCATTGCTATCTGGTTGATCTAAGCACATACACAAAAAATAAAACATAAAAATCAATGTGTGATGCCTTGGTAGATCAAAGTTGAACTTTGTGTACAAACTGTACACATGTACAACAAAATTCTTCAAAGAAATTTACTCACTAGAATCTGTACACTTAAAAACCCAAAATGTTACCTTATAAATTATATCTGTATTGTTATTAAATGAATTTCTGATAAAAGGATTTCAAACTGACCTGATTTAAATTACATTTGTTTATCAATTGTATTATCTAAACTGAGACAGGAGGGTTTAAAATCAAACTAGTCTACCTTAAACAAATTTGACTTAGAACTCATTTCTAACTGCAGAATGTAATTAAGTGCTTTCAGCATAACATACCAGCAACAGATGTACACGAAAAAGGTCCACAGATAGCAAAAATGTACAGGACAACAAGGAAAGGTTCTTTATAAGATGATTCATCCTTCCACTGGAAGATGATTAATCTGATTGTAAAGGGAAAAAAAGGAAAAGACTTTCAGACTGAGAAGTATATCTAAGTGTAGCTCTACAATGGTATAATAGTCAGATACTAACAATTAACTTTTGTATGGATATATAAACAAAGTTGAAATGATAAATTGGCCACCGCAACGATTACAAAAGCTGACGTTTCGAGCGTTAGCCCTTCGTTGGAGCGAATGACAAAGGGCTAACGCTTGAAACATCAGCTTTTGTAATCGTTATGGTGGCCAATTTACCATTTCAACTTTGTTGATATATTCAAATTATTCCGTTACCCCCACCGATGCAGCCCCAGTTTCTTTAAAAACTATCAGCCTTCATTAACTTTTGTATGGTTACATGTAATCACTTAACATTAATTTTTTTTGTCAGTGGTAATTTATTTTTTCATACACATACATACCCAGTGTCCATATTTCTTGCAATAAGAGCTATAAGGCAGCCAACTTTATTGTTGTCCTTCAGTAGCACTCCAGTGGTGCAGTAAATAATATTAAGGAAGATACATCATCATTAAATTTGATTATTATCAAATAAAACAAATAGTCTTTCTTTCCCTTTTATCAGCTGGCCTCAAGCTTACCAAAGAATTGCCTTCAAAAATAATTTTAAATTCTGTTAAATGTTTTGCTACAAAGAAAAAGGAACAAGAAAAATGGGAGCTTGCTTTTGTAGGCTGTCAGAAACTAATTTTTGAAAATAATTCTAGATAAAAAGCCATGATTTGTCAATTTCTTAAAGATCTTAATTCTTTGTGCCAGACTCTTGCCTTAGCATATAATTCATTTAATTGCCTATGAAAAAATTTGAACTTTGTCCAACTTTTGTCAAACCGTGTTATCTGCAGACCAGGGAAAGGAAGTACAGTACATCATGCACATATAAAGGCCTTTTTCATACTTTTAAATTATTTTTTTGGTCTACATGCACATATTTTCTATTAATTTCAACAACTGAAAAAATTAGCTGAAAAGTGTGTTAAAAGTATTCATCAGTATTTCAAAGAATATCATAAAAATCCACACCTGATTTTAAATACAAAAGGATCTGTGGTAGGATTTGATTGTTTCCTGCCAACAACAATAAAAACATGAGAATGCTTAAGTTCAATGTGACAGCCACATAATGCATACACAGATGAGCCATTTGCTATAAAAAGATATATATTACAGCCATAAACATGTTGACACAATATTCATAATACAGTACAACTTTATGTAAACAGATGTCCAAAGCAATTCTCTTTAGATGTCCTCAACAATTGCAGCACTGTACAATCATTTATCAATAATCTGCCTTGAACCTTGACATACACATTAATGTGATAAATTCACAGAAAAACCACAGCACATTAAATATAGATATGTAATTTGTTTGGTCACTTTGGAATATGTGAATGATTCAGAGATAAACTGAAGACCAAACTACGTTATCACAAATGAATCATGTATGGATATATATTGGTGATGACATGTTTTCTCAAGCAAGAAAAAAATGATTAATAAATAGATGGATTTTAAACATTTTAAATGGAGCAAATTCTTGCCATAATAATTACACCTGAATTTACATGCTCATATAGGTAACATCTGAAGGTTACATGCACGTCTGTCAGCCAATTATAACTAAATTATTCATGACACCTTCCTTGAAGAGTGCATTTACAAATGACAGCTGTTTTCTGTGGTGTTATCTGCCATTAAATGACTCGTTCTTGTCAGGATTTCGCCCCAAAAATGAAAATATCATTAAACTTCACACGGAATGGAATCGTCTAAGCTGGTGATTCCCAACAAAGCCACAACATCAAATATACGCTTCACAACTGGGCATAGTGACGATCTCAGATACAATGTTCATTTTCCACCGCAAGTCTCGACACAACAAAAATTCCCCACAAATTTTCTATACGAGAAAAAAACAAAACAAAAGTTCCCTTAGCTTCACTCTGAGTTAAACTAGTTCTAAAGGAGTTTATCACCCGATAACCTGTATGGGAATGAACGTACCAGTTCACAGTAGTCATCAAGTCTCAGCGCTAGCAACACAAAAATAATTAAGTAAAATAAATTCATAAAAAGGATATTTGTATACACCGCTCATCGCTGGAAAGTTCTCTTTGCACTCTTGCTGTGAGATCCATGTTTATTTCGGTATTTTGCGGCTGGATCAGCTTGCTTCAGTTACTTGCTTGTTCACCGCTAATTTTCCTTGTCATCCGCCATGTTTGTTTTGTAAGTTGGCCCACAGGAGACTTGGCTCTAAAATGGATTGGGCTTTTCTAAGGACGGTGGGAAATCTTAAATGCCGTGAATCATGGGAAAAAAGAAAGGGATCTTGTAACGTATAAGGGCCAGATCTGCAGAGCTCTCGCTGGCTCACTTTGCTCAAGGTTCTGACTTACTCACAAGTGAAGAAACGCTCTTGCCGTGGCACATACAGGCATCTCAAGCTCACGTCTCGAGAAAAAGATTAAAGCTAACTATTACGCATGAAAGCGTCACGCATTGGGTGACGCGTTGTTCACTTATGCAAGGAAGCGTTGAGCGGTACGAAGTTTATCAACTCAGGAGAAAGGACCTTGAAGAAGTTAGTTCACGTCGCAGACTATCATATGATTACAAGTCACAACTTCCAATTAAAAATGACTGCATGCTCCTTGAATAAAACGCAAGCCGGCCAAGTTAAAACAAATGGTTTGATAAGAACACTTTCTAAATAGACGATAAAATATATTTTGGATTAACATGGCTATTTTAGGAATCTAATATGGCAGGCTTTTCTTTTCTGCCTTCATAGGGGAAACAACCTGATTCAAAACTGAGCAAAGGAGGAAGCGACTAGTATGGCAAATCTGACTCATAGCACTTGGTGCGAAAATGACCTGTGGGCGAAACGACCTGGGGTGAATATGACCCGAGGGCATAACGAACTGGGGTGAAAATGACCCATGGAGGACACGGCCTGGGGGAAAACGAGCTGGTGCAAGATTGAACCGTGAGCAAAACAACTTGGGGAGTTTGAGCACCAGTAGCTGATTGGCGATTTTGGCCACTAAGGGCCGATTTGCTATTTTGGCCACAAGTGGCCGATTTGGGATTTTGGCCACTAGTGGCCGATTTGTAATTTTGGCCACCAGTGGCTAATTTCCCATTTTGGCTACGTGCTGGTGATTTCTTCCCAGAAGTGGGCAATTTGCAATATTGGTCACTCACGACAGATTTTCTATTTTGGCCACTAGTGGACGATTTGCGATTTTGACCAATAGTGGCAGATTTGTGATTTTGGCCACAAGTGGTTGTTTTGCTTTTCTGGCCAAAGCTATTTTCCTTTCTTCTGATTGGCCATTGTGATAACTTTTGTTTTGGTTTGTACAGCACTGAATAAAAAGCACTCTATGTTAACATTGTAAGATTACCTAACTCCACTTTTTCTTCCTCTCCTGGTTTCAGTCCTTAATTCTTGTCCATGTTCCTGATCCCAGTCAACCCATTCATGAATTCAGATAATAATGAGCAAGAGAACAGATCTTTATACTTTGCTTCTTAATGAATATTTTTAGACTTCTTATCGCACTTTATTGATGATATTACGATTTAACCTTGGTTCACGGCTCAGGTCAGGCAAGCTTGACAGATATTTTCCTTAGAATCGGATTATTGAATAAAATCTCGCATTCTGATTGGTTAATGAAGCGAGGTATTTAGCGTGGAATTCCGAGTTGAAAACGAGGCGAAGTGATATTATTAAATTTAAATTTATTATTGAACCTAAATTTATACCGCGCAGTTTCTAGAAAATATTCAATTGCGCCTTACAACAAATATTAAATCAAAAATAAAATAGAAGTTCAAAATTACAATTCTAAAATTCCATAAATAAATAAATAAATAAATGAATAAATAAAATAATTCATCAATAATGCAATTTAATTGTAACAACTATAGTAACTAATTAAACGCCCTATTAATTAAAAAAAGTTTTAAGTCTAATTTTAAAAATATCTAAACTGGACATAGATATTATTGTGGTAGGAAGCAGATTCCAAAGTCTAGGGGCGGCACAACTAAACGATCTATCTGCCAGGGTCTTCTTGGATCATGAGGGGACGCAAATCGTCTGCACTGGAAGTACACATCAAACTCCCCAGGGGTTCTAATCCAATTAAATATGTGGTTTTTATGTCAGCGTTTGCGTGGTCAATATCGTTAGCGCCCCATTCGGTTGGATCTGGACAGTGTCGGTATTTGGATCTGGACAATGTTCTTTTTTTTTTTTCCCAGATTGCTTTGTAGTGCATGTAGTTTTCGTAGTTATTTTCCCCAAAAATGGCGCCGAGGAAAGGTTTTTCGACCTTCTCTCGCGTCGTCAGTGATGCATTAAGCGAGCATAATTACTGGTATGTGCTCACAACAGAATTTTGTGGAATTACTCCTCTGCAATATTTTAAGCGATCGCCGATCCTGACAACTTTTCCAGAAGATTTCTGCCGAGTTGAAAGCGACAAACTTCGGCTTCTCGATGGGCGCCCCTTCGTCAACAAGAAAAATTCCAGCGCATTTGAAGTTGTTTGCTCGTCTTTTGGGCTTGTATCGGTTATTCTGAGGGAAAAAAGAGGTTCTGAAGAAGGAGGATCCGCCGCGATTTATAAAGTTAAAGAATTTTTGAATGGCTTGGATTTGAGTTCCCTCAAGGGAGACGGCAACGACTTGAATTGCGAGCGACCACGTGCAGCTCGGCGCCTTACAATGACCCCTCAATTCAACACTCCGCCTAGCTAGTACGAAAGAAATGCCTGTCTCGGTTCATTTGACTCCTCCAAACAGTGGCAGTCTTAGTTCTCCTAATCTAAAGGAGATTTATGAAAGGAATGATTTGGAGACCCCAGAAAAGACTTTCCTTATTAAGAAAAGCGGTAGCCGCGTTCTCCAAGATGCACAAGGTATCTTTGAAAGGAGCCGAAAAAATTTATCAACGGTGCTTTCCAGCATGTGTGCTTTTGGCGATCCTGAGGCCAAGGCTATTGTAAATGAGGTTGTGGAAGATGTGGCCCTAAAGAAAGGAGTTAAACGGACGGTGGAAGAGCTTGTTGGTGATGAAACATTTTCCTTATACGTGGAAAGCCTCCGAGTTCCAGATTGGGTGCTATTATATTTCAAGACCAAGGCAAGGGTATCTGGTAATACTTGGCAAGCTGTAATCAATATCACCAAACTTGGAAGGACAGGGGTAAGTAAGGTCTGTTATTAGTTATCAATCTTAAGAGGCTTCTTTTGGAAAGGATATGTCTGCACTCATATCTAATTTATCCCAACTTGGAAGCAGTTCCACAGTAACAAATTTAATGCTTGAAAGTGGTAGAAGAAGTGCAAGTCTCATTATTATTTACTATTACTCTGATAATAGCTAATTTTTTTAAACCTCAGTTATATCAGATGTATTTTTCATGTTAATTTTGTTGTTTAATTTTTCTCTTGCTTTCTTTCTTTGGCTTCTGTTTTAGAAATCCTTTGACACACCAATATTGTTGAACCTTAACCAAATGAAGGCGGCCAAAAAAGTGATCTTTGGAGTTTGTAAAGAATACATGGATGTGAAAAAGGTGCCTTCTCCTTTACAAGGTTATCAGGTGGATTTGTTTCCTGTTTTGGAGTTGGTTGTCTGCAAGCAAAGGCTGCATAATGTGTGCTCACCAACTCTCAAACTTCTGATGAAGATAGATGGAAGACCCTTTTGTGGTAAATACTGACTGTCAGGTTTAAGTCTGCTGCCATAAATTATGAAAAAATACCTTATCTCGGATTAAGTGTGTGGTTGCGCATAATTTTTGTTCCCATGAATGAGAATGAAATAATAACCATTTCTATTATCATTTTTTTAAGATCAGGTAGAAATCAGGTATTGGTAGGTCTGGTTCCCCGTCTTAACCCTGTTTACGACATACAGAGTGCAAAGTCTGTTTACCCACTGGCCATTGCGAATCGTAAAGAAAACAGGTTCATCATTAATTTCTATTATTTTATGTTACTAAAATACTTTTTCTCCTTTGCTTGACATGGTCACAAAGTTTTTAATTTGCACAGTAGAGACACTTTCTTATAAAGCTTTTCTTATAAAGCTCTCCTTACTGAAAGCCTATAGTTTTATAGAACATATATGTTACAGTTTTCATAGTTGTATTGTTGACTCAATTTCCAGTACTGGCTCTAAGATCTGACAAATGTAATATGCACAAATGTAATATGCACAAATACACACACACACACACACACACACACACACACACACACACACACACACACACACACACACAAATACCCACACATTATGAATTAAACAGAAAGAGGAAAAAAACTGCAAATCCTTTTGCATTATAAGAACATTACCCCAACATAAGCTCTGAATAAACAACAAGTTTCATCGGTTGTCTTCATGCCTAATGTTATTTTGATAGGGAAAGCCTGAAGGTACTTTTAAAGGATCTAAATGAACAAAAGAGAATCATCAAGAACCAAGGAATTTTTGTTGATGGCATGAAGTTCAATGTAGAATTTGATGGTAAGATGTTTCTATCATTTTGTTACATAATGGTTATTTGCAAGAACATTAACCTTAATCTTTTTAAAAGGCAGGATGCTGACTTTCTTTTTAGAAACTTAATTGAGGGTTTTTTTTTTTTTTTCCATTATCAGTGAACATTATTTTAAACAGTAAGTTAATTTTCTACATGTACCGGGGGTATGTCATATCATAATTCTTTATTGCTGTTGTTTTTTTGTCATATCTTAGTTTCATTGGACTACAAAACACTGATCCTTCTTTTGGTAAAGAAAGGGGATCTTGATTTTCAACTTGGTGGTCGAGGGGTAGATGTAGAATTCTGCTTTATATGCAATGCAATCAGGGTTAGTATTTGTGTTGGTGTACATGTGAATCAATGAGCATTTTTTAGTTGTAGTTCATCAGTTACAATACACAAGCTACAGTCTTTTCTAATAATGCAACCAAAAAAGTTTGTATGATAATATTAATTTATTTTGAGGTAATTTCATTTCCCATTAGGGTTGCAAATGTCATGAAGTGGCCCCAGATGAAACCTGCCTAGAATGCCTACGAAGCAAGTGTAACATAGGCAGGTATACTTTAAGTTTAGCCATTCATGATCATTAAATAATGCACAGGCTTATCTAGGAAGTGCTTGAGGCCTTTTGGGTACCAAAGTTGATGCATTGGTAAGAGCAGCTACCTTCCACCATTTATTTATTGCCATGATATTCATAAGACTATTTATTTTTTATTTATAAATAATAATAATAATAATAAACTTTAATAATGTGTCAGGGGTATTTAGCTTGAAGCTATTTGGGGACACAACTTGGAACGTTGGTTTTTGCGGAGGGAGGAAAACCGGAGGACCCGGAGAAAAACCCGCAGAGCAAGGATGAGAACCAACAAACTCAACCCACATGTGACACCAGGTTCAGGAATTGAACCCAGGCCACAGTGGTGGGAGGCAATTGCTCTCACCACTACGCCATCCCTGCTCCTCTTGGGGTACCCATTTACAATAAAATTATTGTAAATGCACCATTGTTGTCCATAATTTGCAGATCAACTGGAATCCGGGATGATCTCCTTTTTCTCCTTGATGAAGAGCTTACTAGCATTCAGTTGTGTGCACTACATATGGAGATGCGCAATACAGAGCAGCTGCTTGCATCCATTGGTCTGATTGCCTACAAGATTGGTTCACTTCCAGAAGCCAATCAAGCCCTGAAGTGCTTTGGCCCAGAGTCTTTTCATGGTGATAGAATTTCTGTTAAGAAGAAGAGTGGTCAGGAGTCTGCTATTTCAAAGCAGAATATTCATGTCAGCTCTATGTCAGGTACATGAGTGGTCAAATTATTGGCTTTGTGTGTATTTTACAATTGATTCACTTTGTGGGTATATCTATTATTTTTCCCATTGTGATAAAACACATTTCAGGTCCAACAGAATTTGAAATTCTTCAAAACCTTGAAGAGATTGTGGGATTCTCCCTTCCGCTGGACAAGTTGAAGCTCTCCTACACAGCTGTAAATACAGCTAAAAATTTTATTCTTAATTGTGTTACATTTTGTCAGTCCCGTGTTGATGTAAGTCTTTGATACCAGAGGTGGCATTGGCAAGTACCTTCACTTGTGGTTAAACAGTTCATGTTTATTTTTCTTTAAATTATGAGGTGTGGTTTATATTGTGCAGCGCCCAGATGTTTCGTTGGAGAGCGCTTTTGAAATGGGCACCATTTGTAAGTACTTGCTTCCTTTTCAATTTCACAGTATGCGCTAATTACCTTTCTTATTTAGTATTTAGTATTTATTACCTTTCCTATTAATCGTATGTAGAAGTCTGTACTTTTGGGTGGCACACCCTAAAGTGCAGTATTACCCAGCATTTTTGTATTTTTACACTCTTTCTATCATCTTATTAAGTAGACTGTAATTTAAGGTGGCACACCCAAAAGTACAGTATAACCCAGTATTTTTGTATTTTTACACTCTTTTTATGATTGTAGTCAATAGACTGTACTTTAAGGTGGCACACCCAAAAGTGCAGTATAACCCAGCATTTTTGTATTTTTACACTCTTTCTATGGTTGTACTCAATAGGCTGTACTTTAAGGTGGCACACCCAAGAGTGCAGTATAACCCAGCATTTTTGTATTTTTAAACTCTTTATATGATCGTAGTCAGTAGTCTGTACTTTAAGGTGGCACACCCAAAAGTGCAGTGTAACCCAGCATTATTGTATTTTTACACTCTTTCTATGATCATATTCAACAGGCTGTACTTTAAGGTGGCACACCCAAAAGTGCAGTATAACCCAGCATTTTTGTATTTTTACACTCTTTCCAGGATCATAGTCAAAAGGCTGTACTTTAAGGTGGCACACCCAAAAGTGCTGTATAACCCAGCATTTCTCTATTTTTAAACTCTTTATATGATTGTAGTCAGTAGTCTGTACATTAAGGTGGCACACCCAAAAGTGCAGTGTAACCCAGCACTTTTGTACTTTTACACTCTTTCTATGATTGTAGTCAATAGGCTGTACTTTAAGGTGGCACACCCAAAAGTGCAGTATAACCCAGCATTTTTGTTTTTTTAAATTCTTTATATGATCATAGTCTAGTCTGTACTTTCAGGTTGCACACCCAAAAGTGCAGTTTAATCCAGCATTTTTTGTACTTTTACACTCTTTCTCTGATCATAGTCAATAGGCTGTACTTTCAGGTGGCACAGCCAAAAGTGCAGTATAACCCAGCATTTCTGTATTTTTAAATTCTTTATATGATCGTAGTCAGTAGTCTGTACTTTAAGGTGGCACACCCAGAAGTGCAGTTTAACCCAACATTTCTGTATTTTAAAATTCTTTTTATGATCGTAGTCAGTAGTCTGCGCTCTAAGGTGGCACACCCAAAAGTGCAGTATAACCCAGCATTTCTGTATTTTGAAATTCTTTATATGATCGTAGTCTGTACTTTAAGGTGGCACACCCAAAAGTGCAGTATAACCCAGCATTTCTGTATTTTTAAATTCTTTAAATGATCGTAGTCAGGAGTCTGTACTTTAAGGTGGCACACCCAAAAGTGCAGTATAACCCAGCATTTCTGTATTTTGAAATTCTTTATATGATCGTAGTCAGTAGTCTGTACTTTAAGGTGGCACACCCAGAAGTGCAGTATAACCCAGCATTTCTGTATTTTTAAATTCTTTATATGATCGTAGTCAGTAGTCTGTACTTTAAGGTGGCACACCCAAAAGTGCAGTATAACCCAGCATTTCTGTATTTTGAAATTCTTTATATGATCGTAGTCAGTAGTCTGTACTTTAAGGTGGCACACCCAGAAGTGCAGTATAACCCAGCATTTCTGTATTTTGAAATTCTTTTTATGATCGTAGTCAGTAGTCTGCACTCTAAGGTGGCACACCCAAAAGTGCAGTATAACCCAGCATTTCTGTATTTTGAAATTCTTTATATGATCGTAGTCAGTACTCTGTACTTTAAGGTGGCACACCCAAAAGTGCAATATAACCCAGCATTTCTGTATTTTGAAATTCTTTATATGATCGTAGTCAGTAGTCTGTACTTTAAGGTGGCACACCCAGAAGTGCAGTATAACCCAGCATTTCTGTATTTTGAAATTCTTTTTATGATCGTAGTCAGTAGTCTGCACTCTAAGGTGGCACACCCAAAAGTGCAGTATAACCCAGCATTTCTGTATTTTGAAATTCTTTATATGATCGTAGTCAGTAGTCTGTACTTTAAGGTGGCACACCCAAAAGTGCAGTATAACCCAGCATTTCTGTATTTTGAAATTCTTTATATGATCGTAGTCAGTAGTCTGTACTTTAAGGTGGCACACCCAAAAGTGCAGTATAACCCAGCATTTCTGCATTTTGAAATTCTTTATATGATCGTAGTCAGTAGTCTGTACTTTAAGGTGGCACACCCAAAAGTGCAGTATAACCCAGCATTTCTGCATTTTGAAATTCTTTATATGATCGTAGTCAGTAGTCTGTACTTTAAGGTGGCACACCCAAAAGTGCAGTATAACCCAGCATTTCTGCATTTTGAAATTCTTTATATGATCGTAGTCAGTAGTCTGTACTTTAAGGTGGCACACCCAAAAGTGCAGTATAACTCAGCATTTCTGTATTTTTAAATTCTTTATATGATCGTAGTCAGTAGTCTGTACTTTAAGGTGGCACACCCAAAAGTGCAGTATAACCCAGCATCTCTGTATTTTTAAATTCTTTATATGATTGTAGTCAGTAGTCTGTACTTTAAGGTGGCACACCCAAAAGTGCAGTATAACCCAGCATTTCTGCATTTTGAAATTCTTTATATGATCGTAGTCAGTAGTCTGTACTTTAAGGTGGCACACCCAAAAGTGCAGTATAACTCAGCATTTCTGTATTTTTAAATTCTTTATATGATCGTAGTCAGTAGTCTGTACTTTAAGGTGGCACACCCAAAAGTGCAGTATAACCCAGCATCTCTGTATTTTTAAATTCTTTATATGATTGTAGTCAGTAGTCTGTACTTTAAGGTGGCACACCCAAAAGTGCAGTATAACCCAGCATCTCCGTATTTTTAAATTCTTTATATGATTGTAGTCAGTAGTCTGTACTTTAAGGTGGCACACCCAGAAGTGCAGTATAACCCAGCATTTCTGTATTTTGAAATTCTTTATATGATCGTAGTCAGTAGTCTGCACTTTAAGGTGGCACACCCAAAAGTGAAGTATAACCCAGCAATTCTGTATTTTTAAACTCTGTATATAATCATAGTCATTAGGCTGTACTTTAAGTGACACACCCAGAGACGCCCGTTCGTCAACAAGAAAAATTCCAGCGCATTTGAAGTTTGGATGGCCGAGGGGTTGGCGCTTATTCAAGGAAATACGGTATATAGATTACTTGAGGCTGTGCGCGTTATTTTGTGTTGTTGCATAATTCATGTTATCTCGTATTGCCCAGTTTGTCAGGAAAGCAGTCGTTGTCGTGTGTTTACGTCCTACAAAAACGTTGCATCGGAAATTTCATGATCCAGCTTCGCAAAGAAATGTACCAGCTTTTGTTTTGCCTTGATTTATTCATTGATTTTTTTTTCACAGCATTTTGTGTTTTGAAGTTCTCTTCCCGTCGCGGTTTGCAGGGCACCTTCTAGCAGTAAATGAAACTGTTTTTCAAATTTGTGTCTCAAATGACCATTTATTATTGTCGCTCTGCTGTAGATAGGTGAAGAGCTCAAAGAGCAGAACAGTTTGAGTCACAAGAATTTCTTCACGTTGTATATCCCAGAAGCACTTAGGTATTACTCTGAATGCCAGGACTTCAGCCTGGGTGAACCAGAAAGGATAGAAAACACTTCCCTATTTTAACCATGAATGAAAACCTAAGTATGTTATATATCCCAGTAGCATTAAGGCATTACAATGAATGCCAGGACTTCTGCCTGGGTGAACCAATAAGGATAGGCAACAATTCCCCGTGATTGTCAAAGAAACTAAGTATGTTATGTATTCCAGAAGCACTAAGGCATTACTCTTAATATCAGGACTTCAGCCTGGGTGAACCAGAAAAGATAGACAACACTTCCCTATATTAACCATGACTGAAAAGCCAAGTATGTTATATATCCCTGAAGCACTCAGGCATTAATTACACTAAATACCAGGACTTCAGCCTGTGTGAACCAGAAAGGATAGACAACACTTCCCAAGATTGACCATGAATGAAAAACTAAGTATGTTATATATCCCAGAAGCGCTCAGGCATTACACTGAATGTCAGGACTTCAGCCGGGGTGAACCACAAAGGATAGACAACACTTCCCTATAATATTCGTGAATGAAAAACTAAGTATGTCATGTGTCCTAGAAGCGTTCAGGCATTACTCTGAATGCCAGGACTTCAGCCTGATTTTCATTCATGATTAATATAGGGAAGTGTTGTCTATCCTTTCTGGTTCACTCAGGCGGGTAAGGTAACGAATCTGATCCAACCGACGCGTCGGCCGACACGTTGGCCGGACCTTATAGAAAGACTCTGCCTCGCTGGTACTTTCGCTTGGCTCCAAACTTCGACTCGTCGATCTCCGCTGTTTTTCCTACACCTCCGATCTTCATGTCAGCGTTCATAATTTTCGTCGAACATACCGTTCGTAAGTCGCTCAGCGCACGGATCACTGTAGGCTTTGAAAGGCTAGTCAGTCTCGCGATGTTACTTCCAGAAGCCTTGATAGCCCACAGGAACATTAGATGAAGCCACGTACTCAGCGGGATGTTGGAACCTTCGAAAAACGAGCCTGACCTTATAGAAAGCCAGGTTCGACAGCGGCTGTTTGTACAGCATCGGTGGTGTGTCGGTAGTGTGTCGGCCGACGCGTCGGTTGGATCAGATTCGTTACCTTTACCGCCAGGACTTCAGCCAGGGTAAACCAGAAAGGATAGACAACACTTCGCTATATTAACCATGAATGAAAAGCTAAGTATGTTATATATCCCTGAAGCACTCAGGCATTACATTGAATGCCAGGAATTCAACCTGGGTGAACCAGAAAGGAAAGACAACATTTCCCTCTATTAACCATGAATGGAAAACTAAGTTTGCTTTATATCCCAGAAGCCCTCTGGCATTACGCTGAATGCTATTTTAATCAAAGAAATATGACAAATAAATATATATCTCAGAAGTGATCAGGCAACACTAAACAAAAGATTATTATTACAGGATTAAACTTCAAGAAAATAGATTTCTTTAAAAGAAAACAATGTTGACTGTGCCATACTACAATGGGTGCACACAATTTAAAAATTTAAATGTTATACATTGCATGCAGAGCACATAAATTGACATCACATGGTTCCTCTTCAAGGGGAAAGAGCAAGTCATCTCTTAACCCTGTCCATCTGAAACAGAGAGAAAAAAAATCAGTGAATTTAGTTTCCACCTTTGTAATCCAAACCTACCATATTTCTGCTGGTAACTGTCTGTCAAACTGAGTATCCCAAGTGAGATTTAAAGACATGGGTTCCAAATAGAAAGTGAAGTACCATACTGCAAGCTGGACGTTTTTATGCTTGTCAATACGGAAATGCAGAGTTGTACCTACCCCCCAATATTTGCTTTGCTATTTGGGAAACACTCAGCCCAGGCTTTCCTTCGAGGAACATCAGGACAGGCACATTCCTATCAATAAAGGGCACCTACGACTTAATAATGAATGAACTTGGCTAAAGTCATATAATATTCACTATTATTTGTAGATATATAATCACTGTTCACCACAGATAAAATATGTTCATGTTTGTGGACAGATTTCTGCCTTTCCATAAAGTCAAGAAAGCCAAGAAAGCTGTCTTGAATTGATTACAAATAAATTGCATCACAAATACCGATAACCTGAAAATGTTTTGTGTTACTGTATAATTCTGCTATGATGCATGTCATTTAGCAATTGCAGGTACAACCTACCTTAATAACTTTGCAGAATACACAGCACTGTGTCCAATCCGGCCTCGCTGGCAAAGTCCATTGATATATTTGTTAGCATCACCACCTTTTTGCTTGAGTAGCATAACATGGCTAGACATGTAACATAAAAACATTGCACAACTAAAAAAATATGAAGAGTCAAGATTGGCAGACAAATAACCTGGAAATTTAACGTAGGTACTAAAAGTTGGAATCACCTGAAACCAACGATGAAACCACCTGAAATTTACTTAGGCAGTTGAAGTTAAAGCCACCATTCATCAGCTATATTCTGTCATTTGCAGTAAAATACCTTGCAAAAAGTCCACATATATTTCACACTTGCAATAACAAAGTCAGTGAAATTCTAGGTCACGCTATAAATTCGTCTCTGATTAAAAAGAAACACAATGTTCAAAATTTCCTTGGGAAGTTTGAAAATCTTTAGGCCTTCCTGGGCTTTTTCATATATAATTTGCATAATCCCGTTGAAAAAACTTCACGTATTTATTTCGATTTAAAATAGTTTCTTCTTTGCATTCGCGATCGCATGTTGTTATTGTCACGCAAGTGCTTTATCAAGAAATGAATTCGCATACTCCCGTGCACTCCCAGCCATTCGTAGAGCTAATTGAGTGTGTTTTCAACAAGAACAATGGAATGTTTCCTTGAAGACCTGTTTGTGGTGCCTATTATGTACTGTAACGCATTATATACGATATCCGTAAGCCGGGCTCCCTGTGGATAAACTCGATTGTTAACACTTATTTTCTGATGTCACCCGTAATTTTTTAGGTGCTTTCATGTTGTTTTAAATTGTTTCGAGATATTTTCAGGTAATTTCAGATGGTTTCCTTGGGGGTTTCAGGTGGTTTCATCGGTGGTTTCAGATG
>NC_142526.1:27286069-27288569 GCF_964205215.1 Stylophora pistillata | reverse complement strand
TTCTTTAAGTTATTTATGTCTGTGACGGAATGTTTTACAGCTAACAGTTTCAATCAGCTTTACTACATGTATAGTAGTGTATTTCAAAGAAAACTGGAATGAAAAGTCCCGGGCTCGACACTAACTTTTCAACTTACTAGCCAAGTGGCTGGTGACATCTTAGATGCCACGACAATTTCAGTTGTTTACCAGCCAAACTGGCTAATGGTAACCGAAAAACCACTCACCAAAACTGAATTTCTACTGGTCTGTGGAGTGGGCTACCGTTCGTGTCGAGCCCTGAAGTTAACAAGTGGTTGGGGTATTGCCATCATTTCATCAGTATGGCACCCTCTGTATTGAAGGAGTCAAGTAAAAAAACAGTCCTAAGTGTTCTCTAGAACATTCACAATACTGTCAATAATGACAAATGTTTTCAGATTCAGATTCTTACTTGATGACACTACAAAAGTATGTTTGTCCCTCTTTAGTCAAAAATTGACCAATTAATCGCTGAGTACTTTTTCTAGTTCTTATTGCCACATTAATACCATTTGGGGTGTAATAAGGACTTTATGGTTAGCTCCACTTGTATCTTCATGGCGATATTGTGCACATCTTGGCGAATGAATACGAGTAAGAACTTGAAGTTCATGAGCTCGCCGAGTGATGTTTAGAATGTCCAGACATTTGAACTGTAGAGCCACTGACAAAACGTATTGGGATGAAATCCCCCTCTCCAAAGGAAACAATGCAAGGTACATCACCTGAAACAGGAAAATTAACAGAGTTACTAATCTTTTGCATGCTAGAAAAAGGAGCCAGTTTAGATTGGTTCTTAATTGGTGAAGGAACGAAGAGACTGAGAAAGACGTTTTTTGTCTTGACACGAGTGTAGGAAAAGAAAAAAAAAATTCTAAGGGAATAAAGTGATAGACCTTCAGATTCCGTCCTCCGTTGCTCTACCAGTGAGTAACAAAGAACTTGATGGTGAGATAGGCTGTTACTTGGTTTATGTGTGCACGCGTCTCGCATACTGCTTGGATTGGCTCTGTTGAAAGTATCATGTGCTTAAAAAAAATCTCAGAGACCCAGAATTTCCTTATCATATGAACAAAAAAGTTGTCCTGATTTTTCAACAGTTTACACAATGCAACCTTTGTCTCGTCACCTCGTAAGGATATCCATGTAGCAAATGTATCCCTCTATTCTATTGCCACGTAATGAGATCTCTTACCAATACATATCCTAACAAGCGAAGCATTAAAGGCCTCCTTTATGGTCCGAAGTTTCAGTCGCCCTTTGTCAAGCAGGAAATTCTCCTGTTCCACCGCACCAGTTAGTTCGTCAGTCCAAACCACGCAAACGAATTCTGTTCAGAAACAAAATTGGACCAGTCTCAAAATTTCAAAATTTCTATTGATTAAAAGTCTAAAAAAAACCTTTGGACTCGAGTTTCCACAATTAAAATGTGGCTTCTATAACCTGTGGGAGGGAGGGAGGGGGGAAGGAGGAGAGGAGGGGGTGGGGGAAGAGGAAAACAAGGGGAGGAGGAGGAGAGGAGGGGAAGGGGGAGGAGGAGAGGAGGGGGAGGGGGGAGGATGACAGGAGGGGGAAGGGGAGGATGACAGGAGGGGGAGGGGGAGGAGGAGGAGGGGGTTCTGCTACATAGGACTGACCACTCCAATGACAGAAAACAAGCAATGGATTCCGCCTGCATTATTTGTTGTCATTGCTTGCTTTGGTCCCCAGCACTGATTGCTACGATTCAATTCCCTAAGAATCAATGTTCTTTTCCTGCAATGCCATTGGTTAATTTTATTTCAGCAACCTTGGTAACAGTGGTGACACAAGAAAAGACTAAAAAAAAAACAGGGATTAAAGCATTTTCAAATAGTGACCCTCTGTAATTTTTAGAGTTAACCTCATATTAGCATTATAATGTTGGAGGTTGCAGGATCAGCTAGATAGAGACTGATAAAAACTGGTCAAAAAAAAAAACTGACCAACAGACTCCTGAAAATTTCACCCTTAAAAATATTCTAAATGACCTTTGGGTCTATGTCAGTATCTCAACAACTGCAGACCAACCCCTCAAATCACTCAAAATAAACCCTAACCTGTTATCAGTTGACTGTTGTTGGGTTGGAGGGTGGGAGGGGAGGGGAGGGGAGGGGAGGGGAGGGGTAGCAGCACAGTTGCTCAGATACTGATTTCCTGTTAAAATTGTGAGAACAGTGATGAACTGCAGCCACAATGCACCTGCATTTTCTTGAAGTGGATACAAATTCTGGCTGTGATAGACCTTTTGATCTGAATTAAATTTTGTAATATCTCTCTCTAATGTAGAAAGCCTTTTGTTCATCTGCGAAACAAATGTTGTCACTGTCGCCTTTACATCCTGTATTTCTCGAAACCAATTGTTTGGAGTTTCTGCAAATTGAAGAGGAAAACTTTACCAACAATGTTTCATCACATGGCAAACTTCATTTTGATTTTTCCAAAACTAGAGAAAAGTAAT
>NC_142526.1:26798569-26938569 GCF_964205215.1 Stylophora pistillata | reverse complement strand
ATACAGCAATCGAAGATGTGATTTACGTGATCAGAGACATGGTCTCCCGGGAAATTTAACTTTCAAAGTGACAGGGTAGGGGAAGCCTATAACCCTGTAATTGGATCCTCCTTTGTCATCCACTAAGTTGGCTTCGGTTGTGTATCTTTAATAGATCCTTAGTTGGGTTTCATATGGGGTTATAGGCTTCCCTGTCACCTTGAAAGTTAAATTTCCCAGGAAACCACGTCTCTGATCACGTAAATCACATCTTCGATTGTTGTGTTGCCAGCATGGTTGTCCTGATAGTGTAGTGGTCATCACACCTGACTAGTAAATAGACTATATAAATGAGGCCCAGAAGGCCGAAACAGTACTGTCTGCAGTTATATATATATATATATATAGTCGTTGATGGAACTCTCAGGCCAACAAAGGTGCACCGTGCCAGGAGGATCAATAAAGATTCGCAGTCCAAACCTAACAGCCAACATGAACGCAGAAAGTTCAAAAAATTGCGAGGATGGACAACTTCTGACATAAAAAATATAAAAAATTTTAATAAGAAACGTTTCGGTCAGAGACCTTCTTCAGTTTTTTACAACTTTTGAAATAAAAAAGAGCATTAAATAGGATTGAAGTGCTAATGATTACGTAATTACAGATAACGACTAATGAACTGGTGCTAATAAACAAAAAACCTAATTACAAAGAAAGCAATGGACAAAATACAAGAAACAAACCTTAAAAACTAAGAGATAAGAATACTAAATATGTTAATATGAGTGGCATAATCAGTTGCAAAGAAGCAATGTGGCGAGCATTAAAAAAGGGAAGGCCCACTTTTTACTACAACTGTAAACCGTAACAAAATCCTAAAATAAGGCCTTTGGAGCCCGAAAGGGCAAATTAGCAACAAAATCCCTGGAGGGGCCCTTAGATGATACTAATCATATTAAGATCCCTTGGTAGGGCCTCTGAGTCTAATCCACACCTAAAGGGCCGACAAAATCCAAGAAAAGGGCCTTTGAACGATCAATTAGTAGTGCCTAATATAAGATGGAAAATTAATTATAGCAAATTCTATTTTTCGAATGAAATTCCTTTCTTTTATTCAAACCATGGGGTGCCAAAGAGAACAACTGAGCACTCCATTAAGACTCTTTTGTGATTAAAAGCCTATCGATCTCTGCAGAGCCACTAGGGGCCTGTGCCTGATCAATGCATTGGAACAAAAAATCGTCCAGGGTGTGTGGGGTTTTGTTGAAGTGTATCGCTACTTCACAAGTTGTTGTGTTTGTGAGCATAGTAGATTTGTGATTTCGAAATCTCATTTTAAAGTCGGTGGTAGTAGATCCCACATATTGCAGGCGACATTTCTTACAGGAAGCCAAGTAAATCACATTTTTAGAGTCACAGGAAAGTCTAGAGTGAATAGTGTAAGTTTTTCCCATCTAAAAGCTGAGAAATGATATAGATTCAACAAAGAAATTCTGACAGAGGTCGCATCTTTTCCTATCGCATTTAAAGCAGCCATTGTTATGAGGAATGGTTTGTCTCTCGCTGGCAGTTTTAAAACAAGATGGTGCTAACAATTCTTTGAGGTTTTTTGATCGACGAAAAGATGGTATGATAGAACTTCGAGGAAAAAGTTCTTTCAATTTGGGGTTAGACTGCAAAATAAACAAATGCTTTCTGATTATGTTGCCTACGTCGGGCAAGTTAGGATTAAATTTAGAAAGAAATGGAAATAGTTTCTTCGCTTCTTTTCCACGAGTCCTGAGTAAATTATGTCTAGGGATGGCGGAGGCTTTGGAGAATTGTTTAGAAACTAATTTAGAAGGGTAACCCTGGTTAACAAGGTACTCTTTGTACTCAGCTGTTCTCTTGGCAAAAAATACTATATAGAGAGCCATTTCTTTTCCATCCTCGCAATTTTGTAAACTTTCTATATATATATATATATATATATATATATATATAACTGCAGACAGTACTGTTTCGGCCTTCTGGGCCTCATCAGTGCAGTGCTAATGCTAGGATGGGGGAGAACCGAGACGGTCACCCCAAACGACCCAACCTTTGTGGTATTGTCTAAGCCATGCCAGAGTGCTCAAACTAGAGTAAACCAGCGAGCATGCGCAATTGCAACGGCAATGACTCATCCTAGATAGAGTGCTCAATTTGGACATGAAAGCAAAGCTTTGTATGCCAAAGAGCTATATCTAACTGCAGACAGTACTGTTTCGGCCTTCTGGGCCTCATCAGTGCAGTGCTAATGCTAGGATGGGGGAGAACCGAGACGGTCACCCCAAACGACCCAACCTTTGTGGTATCGTCTAAGCCATGCCAGAGTGCTCAAACTAGAGTAAACCAGCGAGCATGCGCAATTGCAACGGCAATGACTCATCCTAGATAGAGTGCTCAATTTGGACATGAAAGCAAAGCTTTGTATGCCAAAGAGCTATATCTAACTGCAGACAGTACTGTTTCGGCCTTCTGGGCCTCATCAGTGCAGTGCTAATGCTAGGATGGGGGAGAACCGAGACGGTCACCCCAAACGACCCAACCTTTGTGGTATCGTCTAAGCCATGCCAGAGTGCTCAAACTAGAGTAAACCAGCAAGCATGCGCAATTGCAACGGCAATATATAGAAAGGTTAAACTTGTTAAACTTTTCTATATAATTTTATATATATCTATAGATAGGTTAAACTTGTTAAACTTTTCTGACTATTACACGTTATATTACACGTTATATATATAAAAATAGTCTGCATTTCGATTTTCTGTGTTACAATATCCATGATAAACGTTTCTAACATACCTATGCTGGATGTACATGTAATAAACTGAATAGAAAATTGTCTCCCTCAAGAAGTAGAGGCTGCTGACAGGAAAAGAGCTGTGACCATTGACAATCCAAGTGATATGAAGGAACTGGCTGAAAAGAGTGGGGAGTCGGCTAAAGAAGATGCAAATAAGTTGTCTGCACAAGAAAAGTCAAGAACTCTGGGGGACATTCAGGGAAGTGCTTCAACACCATTAAAAGTAAGAAATTATGCTTTTATACACTGCAACAACAGTTGTGTTTTTCACCACTTGTATAATACTGAATGTTACTCTATTTGAGGAGTTCTAAAGGACAAATGTTCCTGTGAATGCAAGGCCTAGTCTTTCAGAATATTTCATCTTCATTTGCCTTCCATTTAAGATAACTATGCTTCTCCAGAAAATTGTCCACTGACTTTGTCAGTTAAGCTCTGACTCCTTCCAGTTTTAACAGTTAAGCTTGTTGGTTTAGCAGTATGAGTAGGAATATGAGCTCTTTGGTTTATTCTTGTCCTTATTCTTGCAATATAAAGTACTATTTATGGTTTGACTAATAGTTTACTTGTTGCCATTATTATTCTTATTGTTGTTTTTATTGTAGTTGTATTTGCTCTTCAGTACAGTTGTAAGACCCATAAATTATAATGTAGTTGGCCTTGTGGCTTCAGAATTTTTTATCTTGATTTTTTCTCATTTATGCCAAGTCGTAGCGCTCTGAAAATGCTGCACCAGTATGCTACCTGGTGGATAACATTTCCTTCTTTAAGACACCTTAGACCTCACAAATAATCCTTCTTACCGTCAGTCGTACAGAATATTTCTCAGAGTGCTGTAGGAATAATTCTGCAAATTAGATGTGTAACCAAATTACATATCCTAGTTCTTTTTTTTCTTTTTTTTTCTTGATACCTGTCTGTTTGACATTCTAATGGTGTTATAAAGAAAGATTATGTATTTTTCACTTCTGATAGTGTGAAAGGATCAATGTATTTTTCTGTGTGTTTGTGGTTAGGAGGATGTTGCTGCTAGATCACAAACAGTCTGGTACACTAACGAAGCAAATGGATCAACAGCAGAATGTGAATCAGCTGAAGAGACCATTAGTTATTCCACCAGTATTGTAGGAGGAGTGGTTCATAGAACACCAATCCAGTCAAAGTAAGTGAAAGTAGAAATTTGTATTTGTGAAAAAAAAAACTTACATTTTACGTAAACACTCTAGTGAGTCTTCAACTTCCTCAATCTTCATCCCGTAATCGACAACTCTGATATAAAAGGTTTAATTTGTGTGTGTTTGGGTTTGGTAGGGGTGTGGTGCAATTTTATAAAGGAGAAATGCACACTGTATATGGTAAGAATTCATTTTTGGCTACAATTCGAAAGAAAAATAGTGACTCGTGTTTTAAGCGCACAGAAAGGTTTTGATAAGCCTCCCTTCCATAACCCTGTCTAGGATTTCAAATTTCTAATCAGTGTCCTGTAGGCCTTTTAGTACATTAAAGCTCTCTGTGAGGAGTGCGTGTGAGTCATGGCCTAAGTCTGAGAGATCGAAGCATGCAGAAGCAAACAAGTTGTGGATACAGTAAATTATGTCTGTTGGGTTAAAGTGGGTTTATTTATTTATTTATTTTTTGTTGATATTTTTTGTTGACAATAAAAGAGACTATTATTTAAAGGACAGACAATTCTTTGTGAACTTTCTCTTTAAATAATTATACACTTGTAATCTAATACACCTGGATTAATGATCTTATGAATGAGGAAATACTGTTTGCTTGTAAGATTTTGGCCTGCCATAGTAACTTGGCCTTATTTTTACTCAGTTGTGTACAGTAGTTTGAGAAGGAAAGATGAAACATATAACCAAATCTACTATTAGAATCACATTTATAGCATGCAAGTAGCTAACTATCATATGTTCATGTAAATATGCCAAACTTGGGACTAACTCCGTTAATATTTCTTTAGCTCACCTAAAACACTTCACAAGCAGAAAGAAGGAAGTCCTCAGCTCTCTTCATTAATATTTCATTAATATTTTATTAATATTTTATTAATATTAATATTTCATTAATATTTCTTTAGCTCACCTAAAACACTTCACAAGCAGAAAGAAGGAAGTCCTCAGCTCTCTTCATCGAAGAAGAGATCTGTCATAGATTCTCTATTCAGACGACATAAGAAGTCCAAAGGTGATCCGGAAAGTCCCCCTGAGACCACACCCAATGAAAGAGATTCTGCATCCAGTCCTAGTGGTGCTGATACGGATACTGCAAAGGACAGCAATGAGTTATCAGAGGAAAACGAAGAGACGGGAGGTGCTCAAAACGTGGATACTGACCAGGGGGCAGCAGGAGACGTCAAATCTGCTGCGGCAGAAGAGGGTGAAGATAGTGATGTTAAACCACAGCTACCTGAACCAGCGGAAGAAGCTACAGTGGAAGAAAAGGAACAAAGTAATGATGGTGTTAAGGAGGAAGAAGCAGAAACGAACAAGGAATCAGAGGTAGAGGAAGGTCGGGTGGAGTCGCAGGATGAGAATGAGGGGTCAGCACCCGTAGAAGGTGCAAAGGACAATGATGAGACAAGTCCTGAAGCCCTCAAGGATGAAGAGCCAAAGGAGCCAGCTGAAGCCCTCAAGGATGAAGAGCCAGAGGAGCCAGCTGAAGCCCTCAAGGATGGAGAGCCAGAGGAGCCAGAAGAAATAAAGGACTCTGTCAAGAGAGCTCACACTGATAATCCTGAAGAAGAGGAAACAAGTCCACCACCTGCAGCAAAGAAAAAGAAAACCATTTTTGGTGGTTTCTTTACGAAACGCAAGGGCAAGAAATCAAAAGGTGAAGACACGAGTTCTCAAGATAAGGCAAAAGACGAGAAAGATGATATACCGGACGAGGAGCCTCGACCTGTGGATGATACTACACCGGCAGCTGAAGTAGAAGGAGTGGAGATGTCAGACGATGGAAAAGACCAGTCTACACCAACTGAAACGGATGATAGCACTGCTACTGCACAGCAAGAGGTAACAGTGGCTGTGATTACTCCAGCAGTAGATCAAGCTTTAGAAAGTGCTCAAGAGGAGGCAGTAACCGAGGGCAAAGTTGATGAAAATACTGAGGGGAAAGAGGAGGATGTTACTAAGGCAGGGGAACCAAGTACGAAAGTGGATGATACACCTGAAGGTAACAAGAGGTCTTCAGAGGAATCTTTGCATTCTGGGGGTGCTGAGACCAAGGTCAAAAAAGAAGAGACAGAGGAGAAACATGTGACAACTCAAGAAACTCAACCTAAGAAAAAGAATTCGTTTTTTGGTGGGATTTTGGCTCGGCGGAAGAGCAAGAAAACGAAAGGTGTTGACGAGGACCCTGCCGTCGAAACA
Source organism: Stylophora pistillata (assembly GCF_964205215.1). Taxonomy (NCBI): domain Eukaryota; kingdom Metazoa; phylum Cnidaria; class Anthozoa; order Scleractinia; family Pocilloporidae; genus Stylophora; species Stylophora pistillata. The sequence continues at coordinate 26,932,380 of NC_142526.1, read as the reverse complement.
TCGCAACAGGAAGAGGATGATAAGGTGGAAGAGGAGCAAGGTGAAAGCACGTCAACTGATGATGCTAAACCACATAGCGCTGAAGTCAAAGAGACGCCAGAGAATGGGCAAGGGCAAGGTGCAACACCGGATTCAAGTGATGCCATTCCTGCTGGAGAGAAAGAAGTAGTAGAGCCTGTGATACGTCCCGCAGCAGATGAACCGGTGGAAAGTGCGAACGAAGAAGGAGCCGAGGCTGATAAAGATAATAGTAATGTTGACGAACAAGAGACAAAAGGTGTTGAGGCACAAACTACAACATCAGGAGATGACGAGAAGTCTTCAGAAGACGCTGTACAACCTAAAGAGGCCGAGGCTGTTGATGGGAGAAAGGAAGTAGAGGAAAAGACTGTCACAATTCAAGACAACCAACCACAGAAGAAGAAATCGATTTTTGGTGGCTTCTTTGCCCGGCGCAAAAGCAAGAAATTAAAAGATGATAGTTCGAGCCCTTCTGAAGACAAATTGCACGAGAACGACAGCGACAAAGTAGAAGAACACAAAGATGACGGTGTGTTAACCACACCTGTAGATGACACTACACCCAATGCAGAGGAAGCAGGGAAGACAGTGGAGAGCAGTGTTGAGACAGGGACAGAGCAAATTGGGGCAGATGACACTATACCCCATGTAGAGGTAGCAGGGAAGAAAGTGGAAAGCGGGACAGAGCAAAATGCGGTGCTCGGAGCAGGTGACGCCACTTTCACTGCGCAGAATGAAGTAGCGGAAGATGTGATCAGTTCAGCAGCAGATCAAGCTGTAGAAAGTGCCCCGGAAGAGACTCTAGTGAAGGAGAAAGCCGATGATGAGATTGGAGGACAGGAGTCAGAGGTGGCAGAGGAGGGTGAGCCAAGTAACCAAGAACTGGAACCTGTAGTGGCTGTGGAGGTTCAGAAATCTGCAGAAAATGAGAGTGGAATAGAAAATGATAAAGCTACAGTTAAAGGTAAGGAAATCGGTGATGGATAAGTTTAATATACTTTTCTATCACCAATTTACTATCATGAAATCCTATTGTATTGTATACGCTATGTTGCCTCCAGGTTATTGTAGGAATGCTTGTTTTCGAGCTAGAGTCAACTCTTTCTTACAACTGCGTTAGTTTTCATCTGCATTATCTTATTGAACATAAATTGCCCCGATACGCGTGTTAACGTCTTTTAAAGAATGCCTTTCGTGTTTCGAGTCTTTGCTCCTCAGCTTTCACTTTCACTTTCACTTGCTCTTGAGCTGATAATTTTGAGGCCAAATTGATAAAATGCTACAAGTTTATCTCATTTCTTCTTCGTTCACTTAAAAGTTAACGCAGAAGTCAATCAAGGATACATCAGTCAATTTCAGACAAGGGATACCTTTCTTTTTGTAGATTCACCCGAGCCCACAGTGGAAGAGCTGACTTCGCCTGAAGCGGAAGAAGCTCAGGACAAAGCAGATACAGCTTTAAAGGAGCGACAGGCACTCATGAAAGGTTCACACAGCCCCAAGACTCGCCGCATGCAGATGAGGATAAGTTATGCTGAGACGAATGGAGAAGGTGAGCGATCGTTTACTGTGTTGGGACGGGTTTTAACCACTCGCTTGGCTATTAACAAAAGGTACTAAGACTCTGTAATTTTCTTCTTTATTCTCTACTCTTCTATTGTTGCTACTACCTTCTACTACCGCAACTATTTCTTTTCCTATCTTTTAGCAAGGAGTGCCCGCGTATTTAATGCAAAAATCACAGACATGTTTGGGTTAGCTTACCGTGGGAGTTTCCATAGTGCATTCGTTGTTTTGCAAAAGGGGGAAATTGGGTGGCTCGCTCAGAAGCACTTGTCGAGTGCCAAAGAACCAATTGAACGCTAATGATCGAGTTGCGCACTAGAATCACGCGCACAAACAGGATCTTCAGTGTGGGTAAGACTCAAGGTCAGTTTTACCAACCCAAACATGACCACCTGTGAAACTAATTATTCTCAACCATAACAAGCGATTAAAATGTCTAGCGCGACAAGAAGGAAATCCGCGAACTGAGCCAAGTTCAAGCACACACTAACATTAAAAGATCAAAACTATAGATCTACCAAAACAACACGTAGGCGCAAAAAGGCGAGACTTATCAAAACAAAAGTTAAACCTAAAAATACTCGAAATAGCAATCCCTTAAAATACTCTACAACAACTGTCCTTGGTTTGTAAGGCCTTTACATCCTAACAACTGTATGCATATTCTCCATATTGTTATCTCTACAAGTTCTAATGTACTGACAAGGAAAATTTATCTAGCAATCAAGAACATCTTTTGTTGATGATCATTTTCTTGATTCTCGTGATCTTAATCTTTGATTCAGGAGTGAAATTAGATTCACTCTTAGGGGTGAAAACTCTCTGAAGTGACAATAACTCTCAAAAAAGAAACGACAACTTTGAGTTTAAATTTACATGACATGTTTCGAAATTCTCATGTCATCTTCAGTTGCAAATGAGCTTTTAACGGTTGTACATTTGAATTTATATTAAGGTACGTTACAAATTACGTGTCAGGGCTTACGTTTCAATTTGAATATTAAATACGCGAAAAATGTAAATAGCGCGCGCTTGACTAGATCAAAAAAGAAAAAAAAAATAATAATAAAATAAGAGACCAAGGAACAACGTAATTAAAAGGAAAGAGATAATTCTAGATGCTTCTCTGAAGTGACCAATCAAATTGCAGGAGAGTGAGAGACAAAGAAGCTACTTGTGGCGAGTTTTGCAACTTTGCCCGCAAAAGTTTTCTTTTTCTTTGTGCAACTTCAAAAGGGTGCAATGAAGTAGTAATGAACTTGGTGTTGCGCAATTTTGGGCCGAAATCATACTTGTGATTTAATCAGACTCGCACTTCGCGCCGCTCGTTCGATTTTAAAGTTACGCGTATGATTTCATACCAAATAGGCCTTTTGCAGCTGGGGTCACGTGATCAATTTTAGATATATATTATGGGATACAACTTGAAGAATACCAGAGATGGAAAGAGCATATCGAAAATGCCAAAATGGCCAAGTTTGGGCCCCGGGAATTACAGAGCACTGTTTTTACAGCGGTTTGAAGTTTCGGAAAATTTAGAGGATTTGTATGGAAAATGTTGCTGGAGAGCAAGGCCTTGCTTTCCAGCAACTTTTTCCATATAAACCTTCTTATTTATTAAAAAATTCAGAGTGTCATCAAATCTCACTTTTGAATAATGGAGACCTCAAACCTGGCCATTTTGTTATTTTCCAAATGCTTTTTCCTTTTCTGAATTCGGCTAAGTTATAGCCCATAATTTCATGAAAAGTAGGTCACGTGATGGCTTAGCTGCAAAAGGCCTATTGCACTCTACTTAGTTCAACTACCGTTATGAAAACATGCATGTGGACATCATAAGCAATATACTTTCAACGGTAGGTTTTTCTCGACTTAGTTATTGGACACATCTGATTATGTCTAGCCATCGGACTGGGTTCCTCAACACAAGGTTCTTACTGATGGTTTTCACTGGTGTGTGCCCTAACAGGTGGTCGAGAAGTCGAAGTGATTGGTACACCAGAACAAGATGCTGAATCACCTATACACAAAGGTAAAACACCTCCTGACCAGCGAATATCGTGCCGGGCTCTAGGAGAGGCTGATCACGAAGGATGGCTGATAAAGAAAGGTGAGAGCAACTACTTAAGCATAACTCCTTGTCGTAAGATAAGCTTCTAATCTTACCTAATATATGTGGAAGTAAGGAATTCCAAGAAACTTTTACTTGATTGAAGTATTTACGTTATGGCATAACCCGATACTACAAACCGCTTAATAACGAAGTATTCATTTACTAATGGGTAAAGACTGGCCAGTTATAGCGCTTACCTCTTCATCTCTGGTATTTTGTGTTTTTTCTTGCCCAGTGAGGTGTAGCGGGAGTTGAATTTATAAAGGATGCGATCAGAATTTTGCGCCCAAGATTAGTACACCCTGTGCGTCGAGATGCGCGATTTTCGTCACGGACGCGCTTTTCCAATATTAACGCCTGATACGTTAGCCATGTACCCCAAAAGGATGGGCCAATGGTGGACTTTAATGGGAATCTGTTTCATGCACATTGGCTGTTACCCGCCTTCATGATAGATTTTGATGTAGTGTCTCTTAAAAGTGATGTTGACAACTTTTATAAAATCTTAGCTGGAAAACGGGCGACCATATTGCGGGGCTTCATTACTATCGAATTTTTGCAGGAGGTCCTTTCTTCTTCGCGAGCTGGAAGCAAAAGTGGGTGGTGTTGAAGGACGGAAAACTGTATTACTTCAAAACTGCTTTCGACCCAGAGGCCAGTGGAATTATTAACATGCAAGGAATAACTGTGGTTCCAGCCCCTGAAACTAAAAAGAGCTTGTAAGTATACGTACTCAAACATATTTTCAGTGTGTGTGTGCGTACAGTTGGTGTCGGTTAATGCAATTAGGGAATTTAAGCAAACCACGACGGCGACGGCAACGAGAACGTGGAAAAACAATTGATCTAATTAGCAGAACAATAGCCCAGCACGTGCGTTTTAAAACTTTGTACATTTCTTAGCCGTTCTTTGCAAAACAGCAACGTGAAATCCCCAAAATTTGCGTTGTCTGCGAACCGAAGCCGTGGCAGAATATTATTTTAATTTACATTTGGAACTCAACGCTACTTGTAGGCGTTATGTTGAGTTTGAGGTCTGGCGCCCTATGAGACGGTAAACACATGCAGCCATTTTGGAAATTCTAACTAAAAGTAGAAACTCGTATTTTAATCGACGCCTTCCGTGACGTTGCCGTCCTGACTGCTTAAGTTTCCTATTAACGTCACAGAACAGAGCTGACTAAACATCGATAGAGTATGAACCTCTTAACCTGAAGGCCCACGAATTGGTTGTAAAGAAGACGAAGGTGCACTTGGCTTATGTTTATCCAAACCTTTGATAGAGATCGTATTAGGCTTAAAAAAATCAAACAAAAGGAGTTTCGAATTTTTTTATCTGCACTTGCTAAGGGTGTTGTTGTGGTCATAATTAGCTATTTCAGATGAAATACATTTCCGATTCAATGCCTCCCGGGAATGGGAAGCACAGTTTGAGGGTTTTTCTGTTTGTTTGTCTCCCGTAGTTAGTAAGTTAATAGGGAGTTTAAGCAAATCACTACGGCTGGCGCTGCTACGGCTATCGTGGTTGACGAGGCTTGGGGAGAGTACGTCGCCGTAGCCCGCCAAAATTAAACTTTAAGCAACGCGAACTACAAACCTAGTACGGCTGAGAAGTTTAAAACCAATAAATTAAGCGTCTTCGCGATAGTTTTTGCACGTCTAAAAACTCAAAATGACTTCGTTCAAAGGGACGAGGGATTCCAACGTTTGGAAAAAAAAATTGTAAGCGATCCTGTGCACAGTGAATGAGTGAATTCAAATATTTAAGCTTACGTGTCGTAAAATTGCCAGTTTGGAGCTTATAAACACCAAAGCAAAGTTTCTACACGGTCCCTCGTAACCCTCGTCATTCCTCGGCCTCAGCTATTTGAATTTCAAGTAGTCTTTGAGGTTGTAAAAGGAAAAGTTAGACTTTCTACTAACGCAGTTCTCCTTGCGTTCGCTGCGTTCTCCATGTGCACACTGCTTCGATCCTTCGACAGACCCGGCTGCAAAAATAAAGGCAGATTCACTCGGTAAGGGACAGCAAGCTTGATAAGTATTCCCAATAAGCTATTTTTAAAGATGTTAAGTGTATTTCAATAGTTAAAATTGCTCAGGAGAATGTATACAGCGAAGAAAGAAGCGAGATAAGTTTACGTATCACAGACTACGCCGAAACCTTCCCACTCGCGTAGAAGGATTTCCCGCAACGGCTGGATGGGTACCACTTACATGCGCAATGACTAATTTCTGGACAATTTTACTTCCGGTAGCCGTAGCTGCGCCAGCCGTAGTGATTTGCTTAAACTCCCTAATCAGTTCCTCAGTGCGTTAGCTTGCTAGTTAGTTAGTTGGTCACCTTGTTTGTTTGGTTTGATGAGTAACTGCATGGCTCCTGAAAAAAAACTTATTTGGTAGAGTTGTTAAGGGATAGTTGACTCATTAGGAATCATTACTCATATTTCTTTTTTTAAAATTTATACACAAATTGCATCCTCCTTCCAGCTGTTTCAAATGTGAGCAGTCGGGTCCCAAACCTCAAGTGTTCCTATTTATGGCTGAAAGTAAAGAAGAAATGGAAAGATGGCTGTCTGTGTTGACGGCTGCTTCCAAAGGAGAAGCTATACAAAAGACTAAGCAGCAGCAACTGGCGGTCAAGGATGAAGTAGTCATGCGCAAGAAGTCAGGATCAATCAGTTCAGCACAGAGAACGAGTTCTGTACTTGGTCAGTATTAGGAAAAAATAGGGCGAATAAAAATGATTCAATTTCGGTATATGAGCAACTACCCACCTACCCCTCCCCGAACCAAATAGCAGTCAACTGATGACAAGGTAGGGTTAATGTTGGGCTAGGGGAGGGTTGGGTGCGCCGTTATTTAGACACCGACACTGATCCAATGTTAAAATGGAGAAATGATAATGATAACTGGTATGACGATAGTGATTATAAAGATAACTATTCCGTTTAAAAGTGACTTCCTGTATCAAAACATCATTTGTTTAGGTTTATAAAACAAATCACAGCGGCCAATGAAAACAAAGAAAACTGTCACATATTATGAGCCAATGAGGACTCGAATTACATTGCGGTAAATGGTCTTAAACAAGCAAAAACGTATGCGGCAAGTCGCTTCCTACGACAACAGCGAACAATACATTCACTATCTAGTGTAGAGGGTTGATCGAAACTATAGTTCTTAAAACACAGGTTTAGTTTTCTTTTACATAGTGGTCGTCTTGCTAGAGTAGATATTGATGTCGCCCTTATACTCTTATTCTAGAGAGATTTTCTCCCTCCAAGCGGGTATGATAAATTCATATCTATGAAATCGAAGTAATTTGAGTCGTTTAGTTTAAAATTTAACGACGCTTCTCTTACTTTGCAGCTTATGGAGGGCGTCACAGCCTTATAGAAGACGAAGACGATTCAAAGTCTGCGAGGAGGAGGTCTACTCCAGGCTCTTTCTCTAAAGTACCACAACTGACAGAGACAGAGGAGAAAGAAGAGACAAATTCTGTACTCTTTGAAACAGAACCGCTACAGAGTAGTACAGAGCCAGTTACGGAACCCACAGAGGAGAAGCAAAAGGAAACAAGCGAAAGTGGAGATGGCCAATCGACGGAAAAGCCTGAAGCTTCCGTGGATGAAGTTGTAGTAAGTGGAGGGCGGGTAGTCCTAGAGTCTTCAACACCTGTTGAGATTTCTCCTGAAAAAGACGCCCCGCCCGTGGATAGCTCGGGCGAGGCTGCCTCCACTGAAGCTGCGCCTGAAGGGGACAAGCCAGACGCAGGAGCCTCGCCTGAAGTGGAAGAGCGAGACAAAGGAGCGGTTGACGCAGAGGAGAAGAAAAAACCTGAGGATGCTCGGCCCGAACAAGAATCAGCCGGATCAGCAGTTGACACAACGGACGGAGATGGAAGCGTCGTCACGACAGAGAGCTCTGTTACTGTCGTGGAGACAGCAGAAACAACCTCAGTAGTCTCCGAGAAAGTTGAGACTATAGTGTCAGTGGTTAAAACGGAGGTAACAGAAGTTACACATTCTGAGTATCAAACGGAAACAGTTGAGATGGAACAGGATACCAAGGGCGATGTCTTCGAAACGAGCCCGACGGAACCTGACGCCAGTGAACCAGTTTCCCCATCAAAAACCAAATGGTACTTTACCCTAGACAGACAGGAGTCATGGTCTGTGGCGACCGAGACTGAGGAAAAGAAACCTCCGGTACATAAGAAGTCTTCCAGCTCGGTTAGCGACAAAGGATCGATTAGGAGCGACAGATCATCGATTAAGAGCGACCAAGGATCGGTAAAGTCCTCTTCGGAAGATGATCAGCTTTTGGTCTTGTGTCGAAGTATCAAAAAAGCGCGATTGTCGATAGTAGGTGACCGGATGTGGGAGGGTCCGGATAGACTACGGGCGTGGTCAACTGTGAAGGATAATTCAGAGGAACAAGCATTTGTCAGACTCAAGACCTTGGAAAGAACTCTCAAGGTACGTTTCAATTTGCCATTTTCTTAGCTCTTAAACTTCCCAAGCTGATTCGTAATTTTCTCTTTTGGCTACCATAGATGTCTAATTTTATAAATAAACTCACTTCCACTAGCTGCTGAGTTATATTACTCAAGAATGAAAAGGTCAAATAAATCTAAGACTTTAAAAGAGGTGTTACATTCATTTGAAATTCTCCTCAGTAGCGTTGACAGTAACGTAATTTTTAGCATGAATGCTTATTCAGAAAACGTTATCAATTCCCCTCGACCTTTTTAAGTTAGTGTCAGACGCGTGAAGAGATTATAGAGCGATATGATTTTCTGTTCGCCTGATTAGAGAGTATCTCTAAAACGAGGAGTTCCTCGTTACAAACAGCCTGAAAAAGTACACTATCCTTTCTTGGTCCCCGGGCAGTCACCAGGATCGCATCAATTGCTCTTTGTACAAGTTATACCAATGCTACTACAACTCTTGTTGTGGTTCCCAGGCCCCAAAAAGTCTGTTAGTTAAAAGCTGAAACTACTTACAATGTTGTAAGCTCAGCCAGACGATTCACTGAAACTTTGTAAAGCTCTTTTTTTTTTTTTTTTCTGTTTTGGTTTTTTGTTTTTATCTCGTAGGACAAAGAAAAGCATCTGTCAGAACTTGAAGAATTATTGACCCAACCGGAAATAAACCGAGACTCCATTTACGCATGGAAGTTGCGCTATTCCGATCTGGTAGAAGAGATGTTCCCGATAGATGATGGAGATGATGGGCGGGAGAAAGTCAAAGAAAACGAGGAAGGAGCGGAGGGTGAACCGGAAGAGCCAAAGAAACCGGAAGCAGAGAAAGAAGACGAAGAAGTAAAATCTAAAGATGTAGAAGGAACAGAGAAGGAAGTCAAAGAAGGAGACCGTGACGAAGGAGGAAACAAATCAGAAGAAGAGGCTGTCACCTGCTCAAATAACAACCAAGAAAATTTGGATGGGAAAAAAGAGTCATGCGAGGGAGAAGAAAATATAGATGGAACGCTGAATGTAGCAAACGAAGAGCAACAGTCAGGCAATGGACGGGAGGAGGCAGATGTAAAAGGAAATGACTGTGCGATAACAAACAACAATCAAAACGAAGTTAAAGGTGCACCGCTGTCAAACTTGAAGCAAACATTGCACGAAACAGGAACTGAACAGGAAAGGCATGACAAGGAGAAAGAAATTTCAAGCGGTCAAGAGGAAGGCGGAAAACTTAAGAGTAACGTTGCTACTGAAGATACTCATTTTTGATTCGTGAAAAACGGAAGATATAGCATGACAGGACAATGTCACTGTAGGTAGCGAAATAGGTAACCGTGTCAAACAACGGAGAAGAGTCAACGAACTTCTCACATTTAGGCAATTGATAAACCCAGCGTCATATTCAAGCTAGATGGGATAATTGAGAGAATTGGAGAGGTTATAACAATGCGAGGCGACAGAACATTATTCAGACGGCTCTAAATTTAACACTAATCGTGCCTAGCTCGTAGCTCACGAGCTTATCCTTTTTCAGTCGTTTAAATGACTGAAATGGCAATTATTCTGTTAATTATGAAATTGCCTGCATTTAAAGCCCCAAGAGAGGGTGTTTTTAAACAGTCTAAACCTTTACAAATACTGTGAAACTCAGAACGTCGTGAACAACAGAATGATTGGAGAGTGTTTGAATTACTCTTCTAGGAAAAAGTAAGTAGCGAAAAAACTAATCCGCAAACAGAAATAATTCCCAATTTATGGATTTGAAGTTTTCTCGCGTGTACAGAATTTTAATCGTAATCGAAGCAAATCGTAAGTGTGCACGGTTTTCTGATTTTCACAAGAAGCACTCAACGATACTGTTTACGCTTCACGCAATCGTCGATTGCGTGACAATAATGATTCGTCATGATCAAAGCTCGAGCTTATTTGAGTCGTTGTTGACTCAAATAATCCATGCTGGTACTTAATTATCACGATATGAGAACAGCAGAGCTCAGATAATCTCCATATTGTGGCGTTAAAGCCATACAAATTTTATCGAATTTCACTACAAATTATTTTATGCGACATAAATGGAATATATTCATAAGAGGTTGGCCTACGTTTTGAGTGCCTTGTAGGCGCAAAATTTTTTTTCTGTTGATGTGAAAAAAAATGTACCCGCTTCTTGAGTCTGAAAAAAAGGATGCGAAAAGTTAAACATCTTGGAAAAAGTTCTAGTATAAGGTGAAAACAAATGAGAATTGAGTACTAGTAAAAGTTTGGCATAAAAGTTCGCTTTCCTTGTTGGGTTACAGTTTGCCTATCCCAATAAGCTCACTAGCTAGTAGAGTTCACATTATTCATTTTGTTTTTTTATCTTTGTTTTCAAAATGACACTGTTCAATTTCACGAGGCAGTGAACATTCATGTTTGTGTTCTCGGTGAAATGTTTGTGCCACCTCTTACAGTTATCGTGTTACGCAGTGTGGAGTTAATGGTCCTTGAGAGTAGAATAACCCACAGCCTTGTTTTGCTTTATGTATTTTGGCCATTTTGTGAAGAAGAATTGATACGTGAGATGCCGCAGTGACTGAGACAAGGAAAGAACTATCAGCGAAAAAAATGTCAACGGTTTGCTTTGGTGACCTTTAAAGAAGAAAAACGGTAGTTTTCCGAGAAATGAAAATATCCTTTGCAGTAATTGTTTCTTAATCGTACTCAAATCAACATGTACATATCCAACTGAATTTATGAACAATGTGGTCAGCAGTCGCCCACAATTGCGTGGCAAGCGTAGTTGTTCTCACACAAGATTAGCCTTTTGATTAGACTTTTGATTAGACCAACCGCAACAAAACTACATAATCGTATTTTATATACGCGATTAAAGATGTTTTCTAAAATGTTAACTTAAGTATGTCATCTTTAAAATGGTGCCGTTGTTTAAAATCAATAAAGAAATAAATATTTAGCATCGAAATTTCACCATCGCCTCTTGCACCAAGTTTTCTTCCACTTCATCCCCCATTGTTCCACAATCTACTTTCACTTGTCTATTGTTAGAACTGAATTTAACATCGAAATTGAGCTATTCGCGCGTGCGAGAGGGTATTGACGTAGCGACAATTGTGTTTCTTCGAAGGCTATTTCGACCTAATTCAACCCCTGATCATTCCTCTTTTGCGTGACCACTTTTCAGGTTCACGTGATCAACCTCGTTCCAGGGTTGAAGTTGAGAGACGAAGAGGGATGACCCTTGGAACGAAGTTGTGAACGAGGTTGTCCCGTGATTAGTACCTGACTGGTACTCGTGATACGATACAAGAGAGCTGGTCAATCAGAAATGCGTTCACAATGGTCCACAATGGAGTCATGTGCATGGTAAAAATCACGAGACTACTCCTCTGGCAAAATCTTTAAACCAACGCTTCTTCGTGACAGGATTTTAAGATGGATGTTTCAACTCTGATGCAAAATCTTAAACAAGAATTAACCTGCCCGGTGTGTATTCATCTGTATAAAGAACCCAAACAGTTGCCATGTTTACATATTTTTTGCCTTGAATGTCTGAACGGCTTGGTAAACTCGAATGCTCATCAAGGTCAGATTAAATGTCCCCTTTGCCAGATTGGAGTCGCTGTACCCGATTGTGGTACAATGGAAACTTTGCCAGACTGTTTCTACTTGAAAAATCTGCTAGATCTTTTGGCCATCAAAGGATGCAACACATCAGAGGTGACTTGTGGAAATTGCGACAGGAAAAGCGACGAAGCGTCTTATTGTTTTCATTGTAGCAAGTTTTGGTGCGAAGGCTGTTTAAGTGGTCATGACATTTTGAAGGAAAACAAAGAGCACCGTGTTATCGCATTAAGAGATTTTAAAAAAGAAGATTTCAAGGATATTGTAAGACGACCAGAGTTTTGCCAAGAAGATCTTCACGAAAGAAAAGTTCTCGATTTTTATTGTAAAATGTGTCAAGTACCTGTCTGCCAGAATTGCGTAACTCTACAGCATAGCACACACGACGTGGAACATTTGGAACCAACCGTACAGGCGCTGAAGAGCGATATTGATTGTAAACTCGACTCTGTGAAGAAATCGTGTCAAAGATTTTCAGATTATATACGAGAACTAAATGAAAAGTGTAGTCTTACTGATCGGCGGCGCCAAATTGTCAAAGAAAAAATCCAGGAAACCTTCAAGTCTTTAATCGTTACTCTACAGGAACAAGAACGTGATCTGGTGACCCAAGTGGAAAAACAAAGCAACGAAACACAAGAAGAACTTATGAAACACAAACGTGAATTTCAAGAAAAATTGAGCAAGAGCGAGGAAGCGATCTCGTATATAGAACGCTTCGTTGAACGAACCACAGGAGCAGAACTTGTCACCACAAAAACAGTCATAGATGAGCTTTTCCAGCAACTCGGAGAGCCACAAGAGATGCCGCTCCCAGCCATTGAAAAGAAGAGTTTAACCGTCTTCTTGAAAAACCACGAAGTCCTTAAGGGACTTCAGACGTCGGGAATTGGTCACCTACATACCACTACCACTGAAACAGACGTAAAGCAGTGTTTGGTCGGTGGCTATGACGTAGTTACCGCGGGACTGGAGACAAAGTTCGAAGCGATCACAAGAAATTCTGCCGGGGAACAGCTCTATTCCTCTGCTGATGACATTGTTGTTGAAATTGTAGACTCACAACATGGAGAACCGGTAGCTGAATTGAACGTCGTTGACCAGAATGATGGAAGGTACGAAATTTCATTCATTCCAAGTAGAGCCAAACAGCATGTGGTAACTGTGGAAATCAACGGAGAAACTGTGAGAGATCTTCTTCCCATTCACGTCAGAGAACGCACTTTTAAGCCTATCGTACATTTTGGAGAACTAAGTATTGATGAAAAGAAGTTGAGCTCCCCCTGGGGAGTGACTGTAAGTAACTCGAATGACATATTTGTTTCTGACATGGACAATAATCGAATACTGGTGTTTAATGACGAAGGGAACTTTGTCTGGAAGTTTGGAGAAAAATTTCTCGAAGAACCAACAGGGATAAGCGTAGATGATAATGGCAGGATTTTTGTCGCAAACAGAGCGAGTAACAATATATTGATTTTTGCTCCAGACGGGGAATATCTCTCAACTGTCAACATTGAGGGCTTACTGAAAAATCCCCGAGGGATATGCTTTGATTCCCAAGGTAACCTCATTGTCTGTGATTCGGGGAATAAGTGTGTCAGAATCGTTTCCGTTCAAGGAAAAGTTTTAAAAACTGTAGGAGAGGGTTGTTTTCGGATGCCTTTCGACTGTGTGTACTATGAGGATAAAATCTTTGTGTCTGATCGTGAAGGCCACAAGGTCAAGATTTACAACAAAGATGGACAACTTTCGCATGAGTTTGGTGGGCGTGGGACTAGAGACGGGGAACTGTACCACCCAACTGGACTAGCAGTGGACAAAACAGGACACCTCTTAGTCTCTTCAGAGCATAGTCACAAGGTACAGCTGTTCACTTTCACGGGCAGATTTGTGTCAAAATTTGGTTCCTCTGGAAAAGAATTAGGACAACTTGGTCGGCCCACTTCTATATCTCTACTCAAAAGCGGTCATATCGTTGTTTGCGAGTACGGAAATGATCGCTTGCAAATTTTTGCGTAACATTCAAAGCAAAAGTTTCAGGAACAAATTTCATATACCTATAAACATTTTTCTTATTTATAAACGAGACAGGCATGATCGTCTTTTTTTGTTGTAATATTTAAAATTTTATGTTGTAGGGAATTATTCAATCTAAATCAGGAGATTACGTACGCTATGCGTTTTACTATGACAACGAGGTGCATTTGATGTAAAATAATATAAATAATAATAAATAATATACATTAATTGAGGCTCCCCCTTGGGGGCTTTTCAGCCACAATGTAGACTAACTAAAGGGTTTAAAAATCCACGCTGTAAGCTGTTTCCTTTTCAATCAAAATTGTTTGGTCGTGCGTAGTAGGCGAAATCTGGAGTGAAACGCGCGATTCTCGCTCATGTGTGCAGCTCTCACATGCGTCCTGTCAAGCGAGCGCCCGCAAACCATCACCTGTAATTAACGTAACGATCAACCGTTAAATGTCCTATACCTCCGTCATAAAGGTCCCAGTTCCTAGTCAGTCAGAAAATGAATTTAGCCATAAGTTATAAGCAACAAGATGAGCTAATTTACCACGGTCTCTCTCAGTCCCACGAGCCATCATCAGTTTGGGCATTTGCTCAGAGAAAGTAATTATACTTTGAGGCGAATTTGAAAAAGTGGTTTAGATATCAAGTTCTATAGCACTTTTCAAATGTGGAGGTGAAATATATACGGATTGAATTATACTGATATTGTCATTCGCGTGACAGCTGTTTGGTTTCCACGACAACTGGCTTCTACTCCATGGTAGAGCGTCAGGATCCCATTTTCCCGAGAGAGTTTTGTAACGCAACCCCTGAGCAGTGGCGGATCCAGGGGGAGGGTCCGGGGGGTCCAGACCCCCTCCATCAGACCTGACGCTTACAACTTTGAGACTGAAATTCTTACATCCGCAGGATCGTATATCACTTTTTAACTGGCTGATTTTTTGAATTAATGAATCCAAGTAAACGGTAAACGGCCAAGGAATTATAACGTGCAACCGTGACTGCTGGGAGGGGGCGTGGGGGGTGTGGGGGAGAAGTAATTTGCCTCAAAAGAGTCCGATGAGTCCTTTCTGAACCAAAGTTTGGACCCCCCCTATCAAAAATTCCTGGATCCGCCCCTGCCTGAGGGTTTCTCCTTAGATTAAAGCAACAAAGATCCACCAAGAACCACTCAAGAGTGACATGAATTCTAGTAATTTTGTTAAAATTCTCAGAAAACGAAGAAGCTCAATCAACCTTTAAGTTCGCGTGACTAATAACTTTTACGCATTATTGGTAGAGCAAAAACAGCCAATCAAAAGCAAGATGGGCTAATAAGTTTTCGTTTCTAGGAAATCATGGCAACAATAGCCGCCCCCATCCTCGGAGACCCAGGGGCTGTGAGTCGATTTCAAATGTTGAAATCGACTCACTGCCCCTGGGTCTCCAAGGATGAGCCGTCCCCTGTAGTTCTAAGAACTAGTTGCTTAATAATCATACTTTTGTGCAACCTGAACATTTCTCTTCACCCTAGTCGTTTGAAAATGGATGTTCCAACTCTGATGCACAACCTAAGGGAAGAAGTAACCTGTTCTGTATGTATTCACTTGTTTAAAGAACCCAAACAACTGCCATGTTTGCACATTTTCTGCCTTGAATGTCTGAACGGCTTGGCAAGGACAAACGCTCGCCAAGGCAAGATTAAATGTCCTCTCTGCCAGATTGAGGTCGCCGTGCCCGATAATGGCTTAATGGAAACTCTGCCAGACTGTTTCTACTTGAAAAATCTGCTGGACATTCTGGCCATCAAAGAATGCAACACATCGAAAGTGACATGTGGAAACTGCGATAAGAAAAGCGATGAAGCATCTTATTGCTTTCATTGTAGCAAGTTCTGGTGCAAGGAATGTTTGATCGCACATAACATTTTAAAGGAATACAAAGAGCATCGTGTGTTATCCCTCAAAGATTTTCAAAAAGAGGACTTTGAAGATGTCATTAGACGACCAGCATTTTGCCCCAAAGATTTCCACGAGAGAAAAGTGCTGAAGTTTTATTGTAAAGTTTGCCAAGTTCCCGTCTGCAAAAATTGTTTGGCTTTGGAACACTGCAAACATGATGTGGAGCCACTGGAAAAAGTTTTTACTTATGTTAAGAACAGTATCGCGTCTAAGCTTGAAGATACTAAGAAATTATCCGATACAATTGCAAAACATGTTCGTGAACGCGAGGAAGAGGGTCTTCTACTTGAAAATCGTTCCCAAACTATAAAACTACAGATACAACAAACGGTCAAAAATATTGTTCAGACTCTGCAAGAACAAGAGCGAGGATTAGTTACTGACGTAGAAAATCAAACTAAGGAAGCACAAGAAAAACTTATGAAAGAAAAAGAAGAACTTCGAGATCACCTGTCGAGGACCGAAGATATCGTTTCACAAGTAACTCGCCTTCTCAAACGGAGCACTGGAGCAGAAATTGTCAGGACAAAAACATCGGTGGATGAAATATTTCAAGGGCTCAATGATCCACCCGAGATTCCACTATCCAGAAATATAAAAATTCTTCAGACTGTATTCTTGAAAAACCAAGAAATCCTCGACAGACTAAAAGAAGAGAAACTTGGTCGCCTGTTTGAAACTGGAACTGCTGTAGACCAATCTTCACTACAATTATGTGAAGAAGCTACAGCGGGGTTAGAATCAAAGTTTAAAGTTATCACGCGGAACTCACTGAAAGAACAGTACTATTGTCCAGGGGACTATATTACTGCAGAAATCAATTCAGCTCAGAGCAGAAAAACTGCCGCAGATGTGAGAATCATTGACGAAAATGATGGCAGCTACGCAATTTCCTTTATTCCAAGTGAAGCTGGACAGCATCTAGTGACTGTTACAGTAAACGGTGAAAAGCTGAAGGAGTTTCCACCAATTGACGTAAGAGAAAGAACCTTCAAGCACATCGGATTTATGGTACTAAAACATGATGTTCAGCCTTGGGGAGTGACTGTTAACAATTTAGACGAGATTTTTGTCACTGATATAAAGAATAACCGAATTCTGGTCCTTGACAAAGATGGACAGTTCATCAGGTCCTTTGGGCAAAATCAGGTTAATAGTCCCACAGGGGTATGTATAGACAATGAAGGTAGGAGTTATGTGGCTAACAGAGGCAGTAACAAAATATCACTCTTTCACCAAAATGGTGAGTTAATTTCAGCTGTACCTATAGACGGGTCACTAAGAAATCCTCGGGGAATATGCTTTGATCCAATGGGCAATCTTGTTGTTTGTGATTCTGGGAATAAGTGTGTCAAGATTTTTTCTCCTGACGGTAACATTCTTAGGACAGTAGGAAAGTGCTGGTTACAACTGCCATTTGACTGCCTGTGTTATGATTTTAGAATCTTTGTATCCGATCGAGCTGCTCATCTCGTTAAGGTTTACAATGAAAAGGGGCAGTTTTTATACGAATTCGGCAGATTTGGTACAGGGGCTGGAGAACTTAATCACCCAACTGGACTGGCAGTGGACAAAACAGGTCACCTTTTAGTCTGTTGTGAAAATCACGATGCCGTGCAAATATTTACGCTGAATGGACAATTTGTTGGCAAGTTTGCTGGAGATGAATCGGACCTAAGACAAATTAAACGGCGTACTTCATTGACAGTATTGAAAAGTGGTCGCATAATTGTTTGTGAGTTTGACAACTGTCGCTTGCAAATTTTGGCGTAACCCAAAATATGTTCGAAAAAATCGTGTTAAATCCTCAGACCACAGGAAAGTTCAATTTTCTAACTATCAGTTAAATTTTCCTTGTTTATGATTCAGAGTTTTTTTAAATCACAAATAGAATTTCCGAACAATCACATGTATTTAGTGTAACACTGTAAAAGCATCAAGTAACTGTAGACATGGCATCTAATCTTGTTTTAAAATCATGAGTTAGGGAATGGTTGTAAGATTGATTACAACATCGACAGATCTACTTGTACCCTTATATGTGATTTAAATTTGTGGAACGTTAAAGAACCCACACACTCCTCGAAAAGAGTAGGGCACGTAGTGCCCGGTGTTGTGGTCTATCTTTGTGCAGTGTCTATCCAGGGTGAATTGGGGGGAGGGGTGGTGCCTCGCATGGACCTTGTGTTCCGTTCGCACTAACCCTTCCCGGTCTAGTCACACCCGGTAAAGTTGTTAAAAAAAAAAAAAAATACAGTGAAAGAGGTCCTTTTGATAAGCTAATACTGTTGAAGATGAAGCACGTAAAAATGTTTTAGATTACTACAGATTCAAATGTAAGCGGTCGGAAAATCATCTTGAACTTGAGTTGGTGCATGTCCTCCACTTGTTTTACTATTTTTGTGATATTTCGTTCTTTTTTTTTGCCTTTAAAAGCTGGTACTGGTATTTTGTTTTGTTTTTCTTTTGCGACCCAAGGTCATTTTAGCCATTAGGTCAGGGTTAAAATGAGCTCCAAGAGAGGTCCAAAACATTTCCATGCCCAAGTACATAAGTTTTATTATAACATCACTTTGGATAGCACTTAAAAAATTAAAACAAAAAAAATGACAGTAATCATGTAGACGCTCAAGCATGCAGGCTGGAATACATTCTTCTGGCCACCGAAATCTCTATTTTAGCCCGCAAAATGCACTACTAAATAGTGAAAATAACACACCTTTATTCCCTTCAGAGACTTTATTATTAATCTTTGTTTGCTTCTTTGCACATGCATTGGTGCGAGTGTAATAAATTTTATAAACTTTGGCTGAAAGTACAGATTATCTTTCCCCCAGGTGTAGACAAATCCTGAAACCCCCCCCCCCCTCCTTCTGGAACCCTTTCTAACTCCCCTCCGCACTGGACCCCCCACAGGATAACCAATCAGAGAAAAATTAGATATTGCAATTAAAGGTCCGGTAATACGGGCAACTTTTTTCTTCAACTTGTCTTTTAATATCATTGCATTGCAAGTTGAAACACGTTGTGCGTATTACCACATTCGTGACCAACTTGTCTCGCAACAAAATAATTAGTATGGAAAATTTGCGGAATCCTGCGCGTATTATTGGTCAGTCGTGTGTAAACAAAGATGACGGCTGCTGAACTCTTCCTTTTTCGGAAGCAAGTGCTTGCAGCTCTCTGTTTGGGCCTTTAGCTCGGTGAAGACGAGGAAAGGCTCGAAACAAAATCAGAAAATTTACATGTGACAATGGATTTCCTGGAGAGAGGACAGGCGTTTTTCACCGGCTAATTAGAGAGCTTGAAGTGGGGGATTACGTAGCGTTCAAAGAGTTTTTCCGTATGACGAAAGAGCAATTTTCCTTTCTGTATAGGGAAAATTTTTGGCTCGGAAAGTTTCTGGTCTACTTCAACAGCCTCAAGCTCGTCTCAGTCCGCCATGTTTGTTTTAAATTTGCCACGTCGCCACGCTTTACGACAGCCAATCACAAGCGTCACCTTACAATTGCACAAGTAAGACTCAACTGTTGGCCTTTGCCCTGGAGAGAAAGTTTCTTCCAATCTTCTTCAGTAAGAAGGGGTAAGGACTTTGACTATTAGTTACAAAGCTGAGACAACAATAAAGTGATGTAAACAATTGGTTTTATTTTGTAATACCCACCTATGGAGCCCCCGAAATTCAATTTCCATTGTAATGAAATGGCAAGAAAAAATGAAAAAAATTTGTATTGTTTTTAATTTGTTACTATTAATTAACTTAAAATAAACTCCTTTCTTGATAATGTATGAAACTTTTCCTGTATAAACCTCTTCCTCAGAACAGAGAACATAGATGATTCATTTACTGTGTCAGTTTCCTAATATATTACCCCCCAAATTTTCCTTCCTCTTTAAAAATACATTAAAACCCTTCCTCAGAAAGAGTTGTTATCCTAAGAATAAACACAGATTGGTTGTTTGTTGGTTTGCTTGTTTGTAAATATGCATGTGTGTTTACTCAGCTTGGAAAATTTGGCAGAAAATAATTTTTTTTTTGGATAAACTATCTCGCGCTTTTCAATGTAACGCACTCTTTAGTTGATTTAATGTCATAAGACCCAAACCTTGGTGTTGACCATGGTCAAAGTAATTAAAAGTAAAGCATGCAAACTGCCTCAAATGCAGGCTGAAGGGAAGTAACCTGTTTTCATTTTGTATCAGAGTGGGTGAGAAGGAGGTATTAGTCTCTAGACCAATCACATATCCTGGATTGCCTTCCCTAACATGGTGTGTCACAATTTTCAAAGCTTTACTCCATAGTGCAAACTGAAAACTGCTCAGGTCTTTTGGAGCAATTTAGAGTTTATTTGTTTTTTAATTAAAAGAATGTTGTAACCACATAAAAATCACTGGTCTAAATTAATTGATTGAATGCATCAACATACTGGTGATTGGTTGATTGCTTTCCTTCTTTATGAATGGCCATACACAACCACTTTACTCTACTTTCAAATTCTGAAGTACTGAGTGTGGGAGGTTTTGTACAACAAATATACTTTCACATCACTTTAGGGCATATTCTCTCAAGGTATTCAACTTGTCTGTTGTCCAAGTGTGCAAGAAATCTATCTACCCTGGACTGCTTGGACTCTCTATAAGCTTCTAGTCTCTGTTGAATATAAGGCTTGATAATTAGGTCTTGAACATTATGTATGTTAGTGTGAGGCCTGTGGTAACCATTTGTTGCTGGTGTTTCTTCAGTTGTGGTACCATTCTGTTCACATGCTATTCTTGTGTTTGGCCCTTGACTGTTGCCATTGGAGACTGAAACAGGTTCTTCTGCCATTTCATCCAACACACATTGTAGCTCCCAGTCCAACTCGGCTTGTGATTGCTTTGTCTTACAGCTCTCAGAAGCTTCCTGCAAGTGTTTGCCCATAGTCACTTCATTTTATGCAGGAATAAGATATTTTTATGTAAAGAAACACAATCTAAACCAGAGTGTTGCATTACATCATATAAGGTGAGAGGTAATCCAAAAGTATTAATACCGGCCTCTGTGAAACTAGAACAAAAACCAGGAGCACTTGGAAGTTTTATTTAGAATGTGATTGTGTTGAGGAAACAAAATATGATTGATTACAGAAGTCTCTTTCACCTTAAATGCTTTATAATTCCATTGGAATGAGAGAATGGCTCCATAAAAATCCCACACTGAAAACTCAGGCCATAAAACTTTGAGAAATGACAACGAGGAATATGAACACTGAAACAAAATTAGTGAAATTCACAACATTACTTTCTACTGTTCAACAGGATTCATCGATTTTTTAAAAAATTAATGATCAGGGGAAGAACCGAGTGAGAACTTTAAAATTGAAAGATTACTGTTTATCATGACTTTTCATTCTTAGTCTTGCAAAGTAGTCATTTCCAAGTGGGACTGAGACATCTCAAATGCATGCTGTGAGTCTCCATCAACTGATGAAGTTGAATTGTTTAACATCTTATCAAAGATGGGGCTGTGATTGGTTAGTTCTCATCCACCAAGATGGGTGGATTTGATTAGGTAAGACTGACATGTACCATTCAGAGATGGTGAAAAATGTGCAAAAAAAGCAGAGCAAGTAGGTAGTTATATCAAGAGATATGTCATGTACATGTACAAGTTTACACATAGTCTTACAAATCTTTCAAAGTTATAGACCCAGAAACCCTTGTTGTTTCCTGCCTTTTGTTCTTGAAACATCAAACCTCTTTTTCTCTCACCTGCCATAATAAGAAATCACTAAACCGCACCTCTCCTGATGTCCTTATCAACATATCAGGGTGTGGAGAGGGTGATGTGTAAAGACATTTCTCCAGTAAAGACTCACTAATGTCACTGTTAAGAAAAGAAGCAGTTGAAGTCAGAACATGTAATGAACTGCTGTACAATGTACTTTAAACATTTAAGGAAAAAATAGAACTATATACACCAGTCCTGTAGCTCTGATTAAATTAATTTTCCCAGATTACAGCAGCTTTGTCCTTTTGAAAACACAAGATGCTAGAAATATTATTTATGATGGCAGAAAAAAATGTATGATGGTAAACGACTTGGCATACATGCAACAGTCAGAAGCTACTCTACAAATGCTACTGTCTAAAGTTTTAAAACAACTCTCTTTCACTGCTCTTTCCCAACCTTTAACCTCAACCCCTTGCTTTGTCTCACAGTGCTTTGCTATTTGTAAGGCACTGCTATAAGTAACAATTATTTTTCTTGTTGTTTTGTTCTTTTATTTAAGTGGAGTTTATTCAATGTTGGAAATAACTGGTACCCCTATAGGATGAATCCTACCTTGCTTTTATTAAGCCAAGTTCAACACCTTCAGCCATTAATTTTACTGCATTTGAAATTTCATGTCTTGATGTATATGCTAAGCACACATTCAAAGTTGCTCTAGAGGAAGTAAACACAAATGAAGTTAGGAAACTTATACTGTTCAAGTCAGTTTGGTTTCTACCTGTAGGTATAAATTTAACAATTTGGTGTTAAAAAAAAAAAACATCTTAAGAGGAAACTAATTATTTTCATCTTTTTTAGATGATTTTCTGTAGGAATGGCAAGCTAAGGATGATCCACAGGTTTTCAAATGAACTGTAACATATCTTCAGATAAAACAAGACTTCATTACAAATATGCAAGAACCTATATAAGTAGTATTGACACTCTACCTGGATGGATTGACAACACCAAATTGCACTTTCATCAGTTTCCCCCAGGGACTCCCTAGCTTCATCAACAATGTCAAAACCAGGGGTTTCATGAACGTTTTCAGCAGGAGGGTAACTGGTTTTCATAGGCGGGCAAAACCTTCTTGAAATGAACTTCGTTATGAGATAAACTTTCTCCAGATTGTCAAACCAGGTGGGCAAAACCGTCCTCGCGACCGGTCAATTTGCCCGCTGCCCGGCCCTTAATGAAACCCCTGCAAAACTTTTCTAGGGAACATGGCCCTTGACTGTCACAAAAATTCCCATGAAGCCTATGTACATGCTTTATATTAACCCCCCCTCAAAAAAAAAAAATACCCCACTGTTAAATTATCAATCTACTCTCTGTGTTCTCATTACAATTCAGCTCTACTCATTTATACAGTATGTGTACATGACTGTACTCCTGTGTCGATAGAGAAGACACAAACTCTGACTTTTCAAATCAGTCTGCAGTTATAATACACTGCAGCTTTGGGGCCAACATATCACAGGCATGACCATCTAATGAAATGCTGGCTGGAATGTACAGTGCAATGTAGCTTGCGATAAATTGGGTTCTGGATCAGGGACTGGATGAAATTATCCTTAAATATAATTTCTTCCACAACAGAATCTGAAGTAGAGTTACTTGAAAGGGTCACTTAGCAGGACTCAAGAATTAACTTCACCATGTCCATCATAGATGTGATAAAGGTTTATAAACATAGATCCAGCTTACTTGATGTTATTTTTGGAGAATTTCACAACTCTTGCCACTGATCTTTGTAAATCTTCTGGTAACATGGTGAGATCACCAAGCGCTCGCACACAAACTCCATGCTTCATAATCATTTCTCTTCAATAAAAAAGATGTTAAAAAATTATCTCAAAATAAATACATTTTATTTAAAACAATAGCATGGCCTCATATTTTATGGGTCCAGGTATTTTTACACCTCTCACAGTAATGAGGAACAGGTATGAGAGATTGCTCTTTCCGAGGACAATTTTCAGGCCAAGAAAGAATGACTGAGTAATCAGGACAAAATCTTGCTAACACAATAGGTGAAATGGTAGGTCGTCAATTTCTTCACTTTCTCAGCCTCCTCCATTGGAGTGATGGGGTGAAATACAAGTAAAGTTATTTTAATTCTGAACTGTGTTTAAGAGTTCTTTTTTTTGCCTTTTTATAACTGGAATACGAGGTGATAACCGAATTGAATGGAGATTTTTAATCTGATGCAATCTTCTTCTACCTCTTCTTCATGATACATTTTACTGTTTGCTGTAATAAGGTATCAAATAAAGATTATTTAAAGCTGAACATTTTTTAATTAACTTTCATTTCGACTCATTGTTTTCAATTTATATATATAAAAAAAAAAAATCACAGCCATGGTAGAAACAAGACAAAAATGCTCTTGTTTTCTGATAGGATCCCCAGAATACACGCTAGTTGCTCATGTGTCTCCTGTGGGCATAAAGGGTAAATTAGAAAGGAAGAAAGAAAGAAAGTCTTAAGCACTCTAAACAACAAACGTGTCTAGTTACAATGATAAGGTTGAGATCGGACGTCAGCATTATCAGGCGCCTCTGGCAGCCACTTCAGTCCATGTAACGATCTCACCTTCCCTCCCATCCCACTCCAGGGGAGGACATCCACCACACAGTAATCTCGTGCGTGGGAAATTAACATCTCCTACCCCTAACCCTGCAGGAGACGGGGCCTATGGTTTATTCGTCCTTATCCGAGAAGACTAGAATATCTATCCATTTTTTGAGATTATAGAAAGGTAGCAAATTCTCCTCACTTATTTTAAGACCATGGGTATTGGTCCGGCCGGGGCTCGAACCCTCGACTTCCCACACAACACAATCTGGCGCTCTAACCAATTGAACTAACCTGGAGGCAGTCTCATTTTACATTCCCCAAGTTATCAATTATCACAGGGCTGAACACTAACTTTTCAACTTGCAAACCAAGTGGCTAGTAACAGCTTAGATGCTGCAACAACTTCAGTTTGTTTACCAGCCAAACTGGCTAGTGGAAATCAAAAATCACTAGCCAAAACTGAATTTCTACTAGTCTGTGGGTTGTTGGCTACCATTAGCGTCAAGCCCTGTACCAATTGAAAGCAAATTGCCTTAAGTGTAGTAGTCCACCCCATACAATTTTAATTTTTATTGATGAAAAAATCCAGCGAGTTTAGAAATTCCTTTGGCCCAGCTCTAAGCTGACTCATCAATGCAAAAAATATTTGCCGGTACTTGATTTTCTCTTTCATAGAAAAAAATTAACTTACTTTATATGTAATATATCTGGAATAATTTAATAAACCATACAGGGGGACTGAGATTCTTCTTGTGTGTGAGAAAGTCCTGAATTAAAGCAGAGTGCTGGCATATAATTGGATTATGGAGAGAGAGCATGTAATTCATTCTAAAAATGGAATTTAGTTATACGATTCATTCATAATGAATGCCCTTACTTCTCCTCCATCAATCTATCAAATTTTTGCCTGGCAAGCTCCATAAGTCCATCAACTTCCTCTTGTGATCGTTTGAAGTTCTCAATACTAAATGCATAAACTGTAACTTCTGGTATTCCAAGATCAAAACACCATTCCAACACCTAGAAAAACAAACAAACAAACAACTTTATTAGACCTTTAAACTTCATAAGTTGTACTTACATCTACTTAATTATTATTAATTAATTGATGTCTACTTAATTATTATTATTGATATAATTATTATTAATCTAATCTACACGTTTTACAAGATATCAACATTAATCGGTTGTCAAGCAAACTTTCATGTTCATGAAGACCGTTCACACCCGTAAATAGCAGGAGGAGCTAGTCGGGGCGGGCGGGAATTAGAGGTACAGCAGTGGTAATAGATTACAAATAAAGCTTAAACATAATTTAGAATGAGTGAGATGTGACAATTGAGAATAGCACAGTGAAATTCACTTCATGCTATGATAAATGCACACCAAAATGCATACCAAATGACATTATAGCAGTGTTTCACGGGGATTTCTAGCTCTAAGAAAAGCCGTAATTGCACACACGTAAAGTTGCGATAACTTTCTTTTGTATCTGATATCACTGATGATGGGTCACCCCTTTTTCACTCAATACAATATTTTATTTGTTATTTGACAATAAATCCTTATACCCCTGGCTCCACAGAGCTCTGCCAAGTTGATGAATTTTATAAAGTCAATTTTTCTTGTCAACAAAGGTCTATGGTGTTTATATACCAGTAATAAATGAAATTATACATGGATACTTGCAGACATGAGAATTTCTCTTCTCACGTTCAATTCAAAGCCCACTTACCATGATCATTGGTTATTTTGGTCAGGATCTTTTGACCAAAATGTTAAAAAAAGAGAGGGCATCACTGCACTATTTACCGATCTCCCTTGAATAAAACAAGGGAAAGGAAGAGGTCATGCAAGGCTTCATCGTTACAGTCCTAGGGTGACATGTTGGAACTGTCTCCTTATGATCTTTAATAAACTATTGCGCACAGTCAACGAGAACTGAGAAAATGATCAAATTGGAGGGACATTGCTTAGATATAACTTCAAATTCCTAAGAACAGCCAAAACAAGAGAGTTGAAAGGATCAACTTTCAAATCCTGAGAGTCAAAGAACTGAGAAATATCTTGCAAAAAGGATGTCAGATGACTAAGTATCAGGTTACATGTATGTATGCGTATGTCAAAATTCCCCACAAAATATCAAAAAAGGCTAGTCAACACAATAGCAGAATTTAGAGAAATCATATTGTTAAAAAAAAAATCCCATCGATAAAATCATCGCCTTAATTCTAAATTTTGCTTTCATTTCGATATATCTTCAATTCAACTGTACTTTGTACATCGGGTGTGCGATGAAAAATTCGTGCAGGCAGAGGCTGGACTATATAATATTTTTTGATTTTTTTTTGGCTTGAAATCAATGGCAGTTATTCCGTAAAAAGACGTTTGAACGTAGCTTAAAGCTATGCTAAAATTGTGACTGCAGACAGAAGCTTGTTAAGTAAATCACAGCTACGTATCTTACCTCAGTCAACTTCTCAAAGCCTTTCTCGTGTCCCTTTGACCGTTCGCACTTCACCTTCTTCGCAAACCTTCTGTTCCCGTCCATAATGATCGCGACGTGTTTAGGAATCTGTCCGGCTTTGATGACATTATTACAGAACGTTCTAATGAAAGAGGTCTTCCTCTCTTCCTTAAACCACGACATAACACAAGTTTAGTATTCTATTCACCACAGAGGCATCCCGGCGGCTGGTCACGATTAATGAAGTTTGTAGAGTTTGAGCATGCGCACTGCGTCCTTCATGATTATGCATGATGTCATGACAAAAAGAAAGTCGAATGCTGTTTGCCGCCATGTCACGCTTTAACCGTTGATGGCGAAAAGAATGAACGTTTTCTCCACTTGAGATGACGGTAGGATTACTCTGGCAAGAAGAACATTCTGTTCATACAAGCCTTAACCCAGAATGGTGAACGCCGAGGACGAGGATATTCAAAGAGGTTCGTTTCGTTCGGTCATATTTTGTTTCCTCTACCTGTAACCTTATAGTTCTTTTTCTTGTCCGAAATCCTACAGAACTTTATTTCCTGATCGCGAAGTTCCTCTCCAAGGGCCCCTGTGTGCGTGCTGGATTGGTAAGTTCACCTTGCATGTGTTTATTCCGTTTAAATTTCGAACTAACGCGTTCCGCTTCTCACACAGGCATTGAAAGAGGAATTGGTCGAACATCGGGTAAGTACCCCTTTTCTCTAAAACCCGTTGGACATAGGTGCTGTTACACCTCTACGATAACATTATATATTTTACAGCAAAGTATGCTCTTCAGATGAACAGTTCTGACCCCAGCGAGGTAAGCAGACAATAGATTTTAATTCATGCCATGTTGATAGTTGATCCTTACCTGTATGTTCTCTCTTAGCTTTTGCGTCGTCGTGTGGATTGGAGGGGCGAAGAACATGACCAAACCTACGAGGAAACGGTACTCTTTTACCCCCATTTGCAGATCTTTTCAACTGAGCGATTTAGAGCTTTTTCTCGACTTGCGGCCTTTGAATTTTATTAGGGATTTTTAAGCGGGGAACAAAAATTTATTTTCCTGGCTTTGTGTGGGCGAAGCCCGACAAAAATTGGAGAAATTCATTTTCCGAGCGTATTTTCGACTGGCAAGCAGATTGTGTTTTTTGCTGCGTTCATTATGAAATTTAGTCTGTGTTTGACACCCAACAACTTATGCATACCAAGCCTTTGTCTATTCATATGGTAATCGGATATTTATGGTGTTTGTCACGAGCGAGCCAATCAGATCACAGAGCGTTGCGTGTCGGCTCAGTTTCCCATTGTATTGTAAATGGGAGATTGAAATTCCAGCTGTCACCACGACGTCTGAATAATATAAATGGAATTTCATTTCCGTCGCTTTGTGGCTGTTGATGCAATATCTCGCTCGTCACGTTACTTATGAAGACAGATTCGCTTATGCTCGTTCATGCAGTGTGCATTTCATTTCAATTTCAAAGTTACCGTCCTTATCGGACGAAAAAAAAAAAAAACGTAGTAAAGTTTCCCTGAACAATTTTATTTCGCTTTCCTCTATGCAAAAACAACACATTTTGCTTTCTTGTCGTGTAAAGAAGGCCTGGTTACTACCTCGCACGTACGCCATATTCTGTACGATATATATTTTGTGGTCTTGTGGTTTTGAAAGTATATTTTTTCCTGCGGCTTGAAATGTGTAGAAAATTTAGGGGAATCTATAAGGCATTAAAGGATCTGCCACCCCAACCTTTTACTTTCAATAGGTCACCGAAAATAACCATATACCAGATGATTTCTTACTGCGAATAGCTAATCGACTTGGACCTTTGGTCGAGCAATGTGTTCCGGGGAGTGTAGAGGGCTATCGTTCTTTACTTGGAGCCGGAAGGCAGAATTTGTTGCGGACATCCTCAGGTACTACGATGCGTATTTTGACTGCATGCAGCTGGATCATTAACTTGTTAATGTATGCCCTTCTTTGAAAAGCCGATCGAATATAATTATGCACGTGGAACATGTTGGAAGTGACCCCTTATATATTGAACCAGACTTGCAACCATAATCTAGGGCTAAAACAGTATTTTTATTAGTTTAAATGAACGATCTTAACAACAAACATTTTTGTGCAACCTTTTGCATGCTCATGATTATTTTCGTTTCATTGTTTGGGTTACTGATAAAATTCATGAAGCTTCATAAACACATACGCGTACAGCGGTAAATACTGAGTTCCAAGGACGGTATACACTGTATATGCTATGACAGTATCAGCTTAAATTTTTAAGAAAAAAAATTGTGAAGTTTCTTTTGATGGACAGGACCATTTCCTTGAGAGCATCACCCTAACTTGATCCAACCAACCTCAGACTCTCATTCCCTAACACTTCCTCTGTCAATACAACTTGAAATTTATCAATAAGAGTGAATCTACCAGACAAGGATAAGATAAAGTTAGTAAAAAATCTCTTCTAGGAAAAAAAGCACCATCAATTCCCAAAGTCTTTTAGTGCATTTATGACCTGCATTTCGTATAATTTTTTTTTTCTTTTTTACCAGAAACGAGCAAACCAAGTGTAAGTTCATTAGCTGTTTGCCATCATGGAGCACCATTATTGCCACCAGTAAAAAGAAAGATTCCAGGAAATATTGGTAGGATGTTTTACATATATAACTTTTCATGTGTATCTGATTTATAGCAGTAACAATGTGCTGTACATAGAAAAGGCTCCTTCAAATCAAGTGGAATGGCAACTGCTAAGAAAATGGTCTGTTAGTTGGTTCACTTTAGGCCCTTGGAGGGAGTTTAACCTATTTTTGTATTTTGCCTTAACGGACACATAATATATCTTGCCTTCATGTTCAGGGCTCGACACTAACTTTGCAAATTACTAGCCAAATGACTAGAGACAACTTAGATGTTACAACAATTTCAGTTTGTTTACTAGCCAAACAGGTTAGTAGAAATAAAAAACCACCAGCCAAAACTGAATTTCTACTAGTCTGTGGCTACCATTAGTGTCAAGCCCTGATGTTTCTGAGTTATCTGTCCGAGTTTTTCTATGTTGTTATCATTACTCTTCTGCCTTCTTTCAGAAGACCCCTGAAGTTAGCCATTTAGTCAGAAATGATACCCACACTATTTCTTTTCATGGTTTCTTAGGTCATGTGTTATGCAGCAGAGAGATTAGTGGAACATCCAGTATCAGAAATGTGGCACAACCAAATCTTTACACAAAAATATCTATGGTATGGGATTTTACTCCAGAAAACCACAAAAGAATACTAAGACTCCATGTTAGTAATATCTGTTCATGAATTTTTTTGTGTCCTATAGCATCGCAGAATTCTCGGTCATCTTTCTGCTGTATATTGTGTGCTCTTTGACAGAAGTGGTGAATGCATTGTTACGGTAAGTTATTTTTCAAATAGGTTTAACGTATACATACTTTGTTGGAAACAAACTAAAGATTGAATATAAGCAATGTTGTCGCATTCCCGATGCTGCAGACACATGGTGTTGTGCACCAGAGTTCGCCAGTATAACCACAGTGTTAAACTTTAGACAAGTAGCAGTATCAAACTCTTTATTCACTTAAGCTGGCAGTCTTTGTACAGCACAGGCGGTAAAAACTATAGAACGGATACGTGAAGGTTCAATATAAGGAAAACCGAAAGGCTACGAATAAACGAATAGGGCGAAACTAGAGATGATAAAAATGAGGAATATTACAAGCGTAACTTACATCGGATCTTGACTCCGGGGTAGAGAACTCCTTAACTCCATTTGGCTCCGAAATGATTTCGCTACAATGACTCTTTGCAACTGAACTACGTGCTAATAGAAGGTGAATTTAGTTCTTACACTTTGACGTAGGGGAAATAGAAATGAACAACGCTTTGTGTAGCTAACTTCGAGCCGATATTCACTAGTCATGGAGTAGAAATCAAACAAAGCATGCTAACAAATTTAATAGAAAGTGATTGAAAGTTTCTTAGTGTCTTTGTGCTATAAAATGGAAGAGTTACATAAGTAAAAAGATTAGAGTTCATATCCGTAAACGTGACAAATGTGAAAACCCCTCAAACAAGTTCATTCTCCCAGTTTTTAAGAAAAAATATTCTCTACTTTGCTTGCTCCTCAGCCAGAGAAAAATACCACTTGGAGTTGCAAATATCTTTTTTACAACAGTTAATGTTTTTGTCTTTAGTACTTAGGAGACATCATCATTTGATTATTACTGACAAATGAAGCTGCTGGTGATGAAAGGAATTTGTTCATAATTGGTTGTTCTTGCAGGGTGCTGATGACAGCTTGGTAAAAATTTGGTCTAGTGAAGATGGTAGACTTCTAGCCACTTTGAGAGGACATCAGGCCGAGATATCTGACATTGCAATTAGCTATGAAAACAACCTTGTTGCAGCTGGAAGTTGTGATAAGGTATTGTCCAGTTATTATTATTATTATTTATTTTTTTTTTTGTTAAGGGGACTAATTGCAGCACCATTGAATTCAGGGATGTAGCTAAAGTTTTTAACAGGTGGAAATGTAGCAAGATAGGCGGGTACTTGGGCTGAAGGTCCACTCTGGAGTGCCTTTGGCACACTATAGGGGGGTTCGGGGGCATGCCCCCCCTGGGAAATTTTGAAAATACACACTCTCAGAGATGCATTTTCCTTGATTTTGGGAGCAAAATCAAGGGCATTCATTATGTCGCATACATGAGTTACAAATACCACTGGCCATTGAGCGTGCAGAATGGACAATGCGATGCAAATGATGTGATCGTCATACTAAATGGAGTGTTTACAATCCTTTCAGTTCAGGTGAGACAGCAATGAAGGTGTAAACAAATGAAATAAATAAATAACAATCTTCTGGCAACATTTAAAAACGTTTTGGAGAAAGAAGTAGCGCTTTACAGCCAGAAATATCACGTTCACAGCCGGGTAATTTTCCTGGCTTCTGGCTATTATCTGCATCCCTGTAAATTGGCCTGTATGCTGTATGTGTACATGATATTGGTTAACCCTTTCACTACTAGATCTCTCTAGTGATTCTCCATTGTGTCTTCATACAGTTCTTATGATTTCAGCTTGGAGAATTTGGTGTTGGTCAATAAATAATCCCCTTATTGACATTTTTCTTTATTCTCATCACCTGTCTGCTTGACAAGTGAGAAATTCTGTTTTGTTTACTCAGATCTCACTAAAGATTCCCCACGGTGTTTGTCAGACAATTTTTATTATGTTAGCTTGGAGAATGTGGTGTTGTATCAACTTCTAATCCCCTATAGCTAAATGACCTTTTTCCTTATTCTGGTCACTTGTCTGCTTAATATTGCATTGATATTATATGGCTTTGTCTCACAAGGACTGGGAACTACCAAATACATGAATTCAATTGCCTGAACTCAATATTGAAAGCGGTCTAGATTTTCCCTTCTAGACCAGCATCTAGACTGGTCTAGAAAAAAAAGGTACAAAGAATATAAAAAATTGGCATATGACACAGCCATATAATAAACATCTTAATAACAGAGTTAGGTCGATCTGTATGGGAGAATCTTGACCTTGGTCGCTGGTACAGACCACTGCATTCAGTCTGTACTGGCGACCTCAGTCAAGATTCTCCCATACAGACCTCCCACTTGGTTAATTAGAACTAAATATTGTGTAACAAGAAATTCCAGCTTGGTCACTTCTGGCAGTTAAAGTGTTAGGGCACTTTGAGGTAGTGACTGTAGATGGAATTGTCTCGTGAACTACACTGAATTTTAATCTATAGTATTTTTTTTAGCAAGTTTTGTGTTTTTATTTTACAGTTTTACATGAGTAACACGAGAGAAGCACGTTTCAAGTATATTTTCAACCCACTAAGTAATGTTTTTCAACTCTTTCAGGTGATTCGGGTGTGGTCTTTAAAATCCACAGTTCCAATAGCAGTGCTCCAGGGACATACAGGCATGATTACTTCACTTCAGGTAAGGGGCTTGAAAAGGATTTTTGCTTATGGAATGATGCAAAATGTATTCTGTAACAATGATTTGTTTGTAATTTTAATTTTTTCTCAGGCACACAGTTCTATTATTAATACCACAATATTTTTCCATCCACAGTTTTGCCCTTCACCATTAAATGAATCAAGGTATTTAAATTTTGTTGTTACCTTTCTTTTTTTAGTTTGTTTATTTTTTAATTTGAAAAGTCTTAAATTTAAAGTAAGGCTTTATGCTTCATTTAGTTATCTTGCCATTTAAGTTTCTTAAAAAAAATTGCCTCTATCTAAATTGAAAGAAGACATACTCTGACGAATTGTAAATCTACAGTGCTATAGTTCGAATCACAACAGCTGTGATTGCCCTGGTATACTACGTATATACTGTATGTATTTATAAATATATGTTTTTTTTTTTTTGTCATAGATATCTGGTGTCCACTGGTGGAGATGGAACAGTCTGCTTTTGGAAATGGGATTTAGCTTCCTTATCATTTGAGTGAGTGTTGAAAACAGTGCTGCATGCATGTACTCTGTAGTACAAACAGGTCTGGTAAAGTCTTCATGTTGTCTTGAAGTAGCCAAGGTTCACATGTCAGATCCATGCACAGATCATTTTTTTTTATTAATTAGTCAAGTTTTAACTTCCTTGTTCTTTGTCTCAAAGCTCGAAGCCTATTAGATTTATTGAGAAGTCACGACCTGGTACACAAATGGTGTGTTCCTCATTCAGTCCAGGTAACACCACACAAATTCCTCTTAGTTAGTGTACCTAACCAAGGCTGTGCTCTAAGAAAAATTGAAGGGAGCCCAGTGTTCTGAAACTGTGAAATCCAGGGTGCCCAGCATAATTATGCTTTTTATGAAAAAAAACTAAAATTCCTGAGTCACCCAAGAGCAAAAGTGAGGCGCCAGGAGCCACCAGAAAACTGCTAAACCACAGCCCTGCTAACATATGAATTTTCTGCTGCACCATTGAATAACAATGTGGATTGTGGAGTTCATGAGGCATATTGAGGGTAGCAAAAAGAGTAACCAGCATCCAAATTCTCCATACAATATCACCCCTGAATCATTCATCAGGGTCTCAAGAATTAAAGAAATGATCACCAACTTAAGAATCTCATGTACACAACATGTAAATGTATTAATTATTTTCATTTGTTTTTAGTTCCATATCTCTAAGATGCACATGAACATGCAGTGGTATCTCCAGAGTGAAATTTGTTGTTGTTGTTTTTTTTTTTTGTTTGTTTGTTGTAGGAGGAACATTCTTAGTGTCAGGAAGTACAGATCATATTATACGAATTTATCAAATGACTCCAGGACCACCGGAGAGAATTGCTGAGTTAGATTTTCACAATGTGAGTTTTGATTTTTCACTCAATATTTCTTGTCATGTCTTGAAATCAGTTTTGGATTGATTCAACTTTGATTTTTGAACATACATGTTTCTTCTTTAGGATCATGTGGATAGTATTGAATTTAGTCATAAGGGAGACAGGTTTGTGTTCTATGTTGTGTTGTGATTACCCCTAGAAAAACAGCAGGCTTAAATTTACCCATAGTTACTGTTTTAGCTTTAAGTTCTTTAGCAAAAGGTCTCTAAAAAGAGTCCCTTAGAATACAATTCAGTAAATTTCCAATCCTAGGCTAAGTGAAAAACTCCTCCTTCGAAATGGCACGTCATCTTTTTTTGTAATAAGATTCTGTTTAAATATCAGTCAAAACAATGATACACCACGTAGCTCCTTTCTACTATATAAATATTCATTATATGATTATAAATCACCTAATGAATCTCCAAAACTACAAATGAATAAAGGCTGATAGTTTCTAAAGAAACTGTTTGGGGCTGCGTCGGTGGGGGTAACGAAATAATTTGGATATATCAACAAAGTTGAAATGGTAAATTGGCCACCGTAACGATTACAAAAGCTGATGATTTGAGCGTTAGCCCTTTGTCGGAGCGACGACGAAGGGCTAACACTCGAAATGTCAGCTTTTGTAATCGTTACGGTGGCCAATTTACCATTTCAACTTTGTTGATAGATCCAAATTATCTGCAAAAACTACTACTTTGAATCTACCGTACTTTGAAGAGATAGGCAAATGCATGTTAGATATCACCATGACCCACAGAGTATCAACGTAGACAGTGAAACAAATGTGAGATGTTATATGTCTTTTACAGATTTCTCAGTGGATCAAGAGATGGCACTGCTAGGATATGGTATTTTCACAGATCTACATGGAAGCACATCTTGGTTGATGTCAGTAAGAGACTTCCAAAGTATGTGCACATTGAACTCTTTACTTCCAAATCTATCTGTTTCATCCTCCAGAATGACTCTGCATCTCAGCTGTTGCCCTTACATGCAGGGCTCAACACTAACGGTAGCCCACTAGCCACAGACTAGTAGAAATTCACTTTTGGCTGGTGGTTTTCAATTTCAACTAGCCAGTTTGGCTAGTAAACAGACTGAAATTGTTGTAACATCTAAAAACATCTAAGATGTCAGTTTAGCCATTTGGCTAGTAAGTTGAAAAGTTGGTGTTGAGCCCTTACATATGGGGCAACTGGTAAGCTTGACATTTTACAGTGTTATCTCATGTACCGTATTTATTCACTTATAAGGTGCACCATTTTTTACGAGAAAATATGCTTGTTTGATCAAAATCTGCTTAAAACTTGGGGTGCGTCTTGTAACGGAGTATTTCCACACAACAAAATCTTAAGATCACAATTTTAGCAGAGTTTACAGTTACAAAGACATGAAAAGAACACTAACTGTTGGTCATTAATATTTTTAGATCTGGTGGTTCTAAAAAGAACTGGGGTGGCTCTGAAAGAACTGTTTCTTATATGGCCTCTGTCAAATGACCACGAAACTAATCCCACACGAGCAGGGCTTTTTGGTCTGAGATGTAGCAAAGATTGCGTATAATCCAATCCTTTTTTCCTGTGAATTAAAAAGGAATACTGCTTTTAGAACACTGATCAACTTCAAAAGATCAACAACAAAAGCAACATTTACTGCAAAAGCAAACAAATGGAAATTTGCATACATTCTTAACAGCATGTGCTCAGTAACATGATATCCATGGCTACAAGACAATCATTTGAACCAACGTTTCAAATTCCTAGAATCGTTTGTGTCACTTGCTCGAAAAGTTCTGTCTCTGAATAAACAATGTGGAGATAAAATCTACCTTTTTTGTCCATCCAGCTTTTCTGTGCACTGAAACTTGCATCCTCTGTGGCATGTTGACATTCAGCTGTCGAACTGGGAGTTTTTCGCCATTTGCTTTCACCGCCAGAGCAACTGTGAAACTTTTTCAGATTCATCACACCTTTTAATAACTCTCAACCTTTTGGTGTGTTTTATAACCAAATATTTTCACAAAACTTTCCATTTGGGAAGTTGCCTTGACTTAGTTGCCAAGTTTGGGATGCGTCTTATAACCTAGTGCGTCTTATAACTGAATAACTACGGTATCTTGAAAAGTAAGATTGTCTAGGTTTCTAAGAGCCAAAAGAAGGCAAAATTGGGGAGTGGCTCTGTAGGTTTTTCTTCTTGTTACTCAAACCATAAGATGTTCTCTAGAAGATACTGGTTTATACAGGTGGATTGTAAAACTTGGTACCTATATACACACAGGGTTCTTGCTAAAGTTTTTCATAGGAGGTAAAAAATAAGAAATAGCAGGTAACTTTGTTACCTTTCTCCATGCTGGGATGTGCAGGCTGTGTAGGCCCCCACCGGGGTCTAGGGGTAGGTTTTCCATGTGGGGACGCCATGTTGTCAACCGTGACATTTCTCAATTAATGCTGGGACTTTTTACATCTTATTTTGAATGGAGAACATGGTGGAGGTCATTTCACAAGGTAACTGCAAGGGACAAATTTGGTCAAAAAAGCAGGATTTCTTTATTTACATATGGTGTATTTTCAAACCAGTAACATGTGATAGATATCTACACAACATTGGTTGGAAGGAGAAAGGAGATATTTTTCCCAAAAAATTAAAAAGATCGTTGGATAACTTCATTAAATATTTCAGTTGCTGGTCTCAGTGTAATAGCCAGTAACATTTACTTGAACAGCCGGTAAAAATAACCGGTTACCGGCTCTTAACAAGAACCCTGTATATAATGATGTAATTAGGACTTTTTGTCGTAAAGCATTGTCCACCCACTTCTTATCCTGGGGAAAACTCTAAATAAAATTAATACTTTTTGAATGAGTGGATTACTGTCAATAGATTTTGTAATTTAATTGGCTCTTGTTGATATGTTACATTTCACCTTCACAGTTCATCACCAATAGAAGAGTCCGTTAGAGCTCTGAAGCCAAGGGTTACTATGGTGAGACTAAATAAACTTTTAACATCAGTCTGCATATTCTCCATACTGTTCTCTATACATTTCCTAAGGTGCTGACAAGGAGAATTTGTTTAACAATGGAACAATTTTGAAATACATGATTGTATGCTTTACAAAATGATTTATATGATGACATGTAGGGAGTTCAGGAATGCAGAAACTGCTGATCCATTATTTTCCTTACCTTTGATTTATAATGGTAATTGAACTGAGTGGAGTGCAATTTGGGCTGAAATCATAAGTATGATTTCAGACCACAATTGCATGACATGAGGTTCAATTACCACTTTATTACATCCATTTTGAAATTGCCCAAATACAGGACTTGGTCAATTCAATTATTTTATTGATGCAGTACTGAGCTGGTTTTTAAATAAAAAGCGGAACCGGAAACGCCTTTACACCTTATTTTGTATGCAAAACAAAAGACTTTGACATCATGTCAAAAACTCAGTCAAGTGTAAAATGTCACGATTTAGGGTGAAAATGGTGCAATTCATGAATAAATTGCACCAATTAGAGCCAATCAGATTACAGGGACCACCAGTGATTTCAAAATGGATGTAATAAAATTTGTTATTTGATAATCACTCTGAGGAATGTTCAATTCTTTGCTGCATTAGGTTGGGTGGGATCTATGGGATCAGCATGTGATTACAGCTGTCAATGACAATACACTGAAAGTGTGGGAAGCAGCTACTGGAAATCTGTCCCTTGTACTCTGTGTAAGTATTAGTATTGATAAGAACAGGAATCCACAATGGCGCCATCATTTGAGGGTACTGTAAGGTACAGAAATGCTAGAGATAGATTTCAACTTCAATTAAGCCCCATCGTTCAATTCAAATGAAAACCCAATCTGAGGTAAAAAGTAAACCAATGTCATCATTTGGTGTCCCAAAATCATTAATTGGTCCTCAGAAAAAAAAAAAACTTGAGTTGCCAAAAGAAAATGATGGCAAAATGCTTCAGACCACTGCACACGGGTCACCTAATTTGGGACAAGAAATGTCACCAAAATCTTCCCTTTTTCCAACATGTGGCTTCATAGCTTATTTGGTAGTAGCCTCCAAGTAGTGTCTTGAAGCCAGCAATTTAAATCTGTCCAAAGCCTGAATATATTTTTTAAGCTTTTTTTTTTTTTAATTGTTTACATGCAAGTTGCAGCTCATTCTTGTTTGACAATTTTTGTAATTGCCTGAATGGTAGCTTAGAGCCTCAGGTATTTTTACTGAGGCTGAAGTGTCTTCTCTGTATTGGAGCCCCTGACTTTCATATGTATGCCTTCCCTGTTAGTAAAAACAATTCCTCAGGGAAAAAACATGTGCATCAACACTTTCTGTTCCTTTTATGTCCCTCTCAGGTACACTGTGGGTTTGGTTTTGAGTATGAATTAAACTAAATGATATCAAATTAACTTCTCCAGGGACATCAAGATGAAGTGTTTGTCTTAGAGGCTCACCCAACAGACCCTCATGTTCTTCTTAGTGCAGGTGAAACATGCTAAACTGAAGTCAAAATAAGAGCTGATAAACTTGTTTAAAGCCTGAAAACAGCAGTCTATTTGAAAAAAAGGATTCTCACAGTCAGGCCAAATCATTTGAAGCAGTGGTTGTATTGATTGGAGAGTGGGAATGACATAGCAGTGAAAGCACTCACATCCCACTGCTGTTGCCCAGGTTCAATTCCCAACCTGTCACTCCGACAAAGGGCTAACGCTCGAAACGTCAGCTTTTTTAATCGTTACGGTAGCCAATTTACCATTTCAACTTTGTTGATATATTCAAATTATTTCGTTACTCCCACCAACGCAGCCCCAAACAGTTTCTTTCGAAACTATCAGCCTTTATTCATTCTGTCCCATGTGGGTTAAGTTTGTTGTTGGTTCTTGTCCTTACTCAGAGGATCCTCCCTCCACAAAAACCTTCATTCCAAATTCCAATTTGACCAAGAAACAGTGGACATGAACAGTCACCTTACTGAATGTCCACTGCTAAATTCTCAGTATTCATACTATTCCATGGTATTGTCAGTTTGATCTTTCCCTATATTATGAGGAAATTACTTATTAAAAACTCTGAAACTGGCCATATTATCAGAGAGTGAAGCACACATCGAAGGCAAACAACCAGATGGATTTTACATCTCTCGCCTGCTTTTTTTGTCCTTGGCCCTTGGAATCCACAGTTTTGATACCATACTCAACAGTTCTTCTGTAACGGCTCAGGGCTAATTTTTGTTTTTGGCAGGTCATGATGGATATGTTATTTTGTGGGACCTCAGAACTGGA
This sequence comes from Stylophora pistillata, assembly GCF_964205215.1. NCBI lineage: Eukaryota > Metazoa > Cnidaria > Anthozoa > Scleractinia > Pocilloporidae > Stylophora > Stylophora pistillata. Next base: position 26,893,127 of record NC_142526.1, on the reverse strand, counting down.
GTTAAAATCACAAGTTTCTACAATTCAGTGAGTACACTTATCCTTTGATTAAGCCTTGGACCGTCAACATTTCTGTTAAGTAATTCTCACTTCTAGTTACAATCATTATGGTAATTATCTTTTGAATTAGTTAATTAAAGGTAATTTGGTGTTATTTTATGGTAGAACCCTCCAGCTGCCAGAAAAATTATTGTGTCTGTTCTCTTTATTTGTTTTAACTGATAACAAGAAGAAACTGGTAGTAACAATTCTTAATAAACTGATTAAAAGGGTATGTGTATGTATAAAAGACCAGATCACATTCACAACTACAAGAATACCTACTTGTAGATTAACAATATTATTTTGTGCTCTTTCCTTTCAGCTTGAAGGTCAGGGCCATGGGGCTGTGTTTGATTGCAAGTTTTCACCAGACGGTCTCAAATTCGCCTCAACAGACAGTCACGGCCATCTGTGTATCTTTGGTTATGGTTCAAGTGATCGTTACAGCGAGGTATTACAATGAGGAACTGAGTTCTAAGCTCTCATGTGAGCTCTTATAAGTAAACCCAGCCTGCTTGCACGGCCATATCTTGAGTCTGTACTTAATCCGGCTTTTGGTACATTTTCTTGGCCCCAAGCTTGGATTTGCAGCTCTACTTGAGGGCAATTCAGGTGGTTTTTGTGCGTATGCCTTTTCTTAGGCACATTGTTTGTCTCATTGCAGGTTCCGAGTGAACAATTTTTCCACACAGACTACAGACCACTTATACGGGATTCTAACAACTATGTCCTTGATGAACAGGTATGCACCTGCCTTTTGCTAAACATGAAACAAACTGAGCAAATTCCGCGCAAAAAGAGTATAATGTATCACATGTATCTGAGAATGCAAAGAGCATTTACAAATTGGAATTATGTCCCTGAAATCTTTTGAACAGTCCTTGCACTTTTCATCCCAAAATTGATAAAAATTTATCATGGGACATACTTATACACCTATGAATAGTAAATATTCAGATGGACGTGTTGGCCAAATTGTCAGCGTGCCTGATTTTGAATCGAAAATTCAAAGACTGAGCCCAGGAGAGTGGATGTGTGGTTGTTACCTTTACGGTGTGACCTCAACCATGACTTTGAATGTGTTTGTTTTGCAGACCCAGACAGACCCGCATCTCATGCCTCCTCCATTTCTGGTCGATGTAGACGGCAATCCTCATCCACTGCACTTTCAGCGTCTGGTGCCAGGTCATGGTAGCAATGTCCGCGACCCACCCAGGCCTGCCCCCCAGCCCCCTCCCACGCCACGGGAAGATCTTCCTCCGCTTCTGGCCGAGATTGAAGCTGCTGAAGCGCAGGAAAGGCAAATATTTCCAGGTTTGTTAAGCTGCTTTTTCATTCTTTCTCGCAATTAGATCATGTTATCTTTATTTCTGAAAGAATGTGGTGGTCTTAACTCTTTCCACCTTAACATCAGTATGTATATTCTCCATACTGTTCTCTATACATTTCCTAAGGTGCTGACAAGGAGAATTTGTTTAACAATCAAGAGCTTCTTTAGTTGGTGATCATTCGTGATTTGGGGGTTATAATGTAGGGAGAAATTAGACGCTAGTCACTTGAAGCGGTCGAATGGTTAATGGATTGTGTTGAAGTTGGTCTTAAATTTTTTCTGCCTTTTTTTAGCAGCTCTTCATTCTCCTCCACCTCAAGGCCAGGGAGTTGTTCCTCCCCTCCAAAGCCCTGGAGGAAGCCGTAACTATGGCATGCGTCAGATGGGTGACGTGGAAGGAGTCCGGCTGGTTCATGGTAACGTGCCTGTGATTCAGGACGTGTCCGAGTCGGACACCGCTGCGTGGAGAAATAGACGGATTGTACCTGATAGGAAACCAAGCATCGCCAAGTACGTGTTTAAAGAACATTATAATCGAGTATCGTAAAACCACAATCGAAAGTAATATCACCTGGGTGGCCAATCAGAACAAAGTGAAATTCAAACTCAAGTCGCTATTGGCTGAACATAGTTTTGAATCTGATTAGTCGAAAGGGTGGCGTGAGTTTTTTTGGACCAATCCCAAAAGAGGCAAAGCTATGCGATCTCGAATTTGTTTTTGAAACTCTACTTCATACTTTGCAGAAAATTGTGCCATCTCGGTCCATGTATTCCTTTTTATTTGAAGATTTGTCACAGTCCTTAATTATCGTTTGATATGTAGGAGCGATGTTGAGAGACGGCTGTTACTGGGAAGAGAAGAAATGTTGAACTATCTTAGAGAGAAAAAGAGACGAGCCTTGCCCTCCACGTCCAAGAGAGTAAGTAGTTTGTTGATTGATGTGACTCGTGTGGCGCGAGATTTGTCTTCAGAGGAACTGTCTGGCTGTGTTAAGTGACAGTTTAGCGACTTAACTATTTTAACTCTTAAGTTTACCAGCTTTTGTTTGATTGAGGGTCTTTTCAAATGGTTTGCAGTTATTTAGCACTGAGTCTTTTCCTTCCCTTGTTCATTCCGCAGGTGACTGTTCATGTGCCAGAACCACGGGTTGTTGAAGAAAGATCTCAACAAGCTGCTCGCCGCACCTCAAATCGGCGGAATGCCGGGCAGAGCTCCCGCGGAACGAGGAGACAAACTTACTCCACCAGAGCTACAGCCTCTATGGACGTAGAGGAATCAGCGGAAGAGGAGGCAGCAGCTACGCCTAGTGATACTGAAGAAGACGACGAGGAAGATGAATGGTCTGAGAGTAGCAGGTATGTAGAAACAAGGTTCCAGCTCTATCACAGTGCAGGGTTTGCGTGTCAGAGAAGTCACTATGGGGTCCAGGACTGGTGGGTGACTTCGGTATTTTTCCAATGATTTTTTACTGTTTACCAACAGTGAATCAAGTGAATACTCGGATTGGACTGAAGAAGTTGGCCTTCGAACACAGCAGCAGACTGAGAACCGCCGTCCAAGGTGAATAGTTTTATTCTTGTAGAGAAAATAATTTCCAGAATCTTCTTTGTTATAAAATGTTTTTCTGTGTGTTTGTGTGTGATTAGTGGTACCCTACCGTGTGCAGCGGCTACACACGGTAGTGCAGGCGAAAAAGGAAACCTTTGCCATCGTTCCCCACAAAGTTTTTCGTATCGAAAAAAAATTTGGGGGGTTGATTACGTCTCTTTTTTTTTTTTTCGGATTTATTGTATGAAAGGTGCTAGATCGCCGTCTCTACATCTTCAAAACTATGCTGAGCCTTAAGTTTGTGAGTTCTTCAAAGACGATTCGCGTTAACCCTTAAAGTGACCGCCATCTAATTTCTCCTCACAGTCTCACCTCTGAATCAAACGTTTAGGTCACGAGAATGGCGGAAATGATCACTTTCTAAAGAAGCTCTTGAATATTTGACAATTTCTCTTATCCGAAATCATGTTATGCTTAGATAATTTCAGATATGGTGAATTGTCTCTTGTAATTCAACAGTTTAAGTCAAAGCTTAAGACACATCTATTCAAGCTGGCTTACAGTTTGTTTTGATATTTTGTCGTTTATCATTTTAATATTTGTAGTTAATAATGTTGTAAAGCGCTTTAGAATATTTTATAATTTTAGCGCTTTAGAAATGTAAATTATTATTATTATTATTAACAGGCGGGTGTGTAGAGTACTGAGTACATCAGAAGAAGAAGGGACTGAGGCGGCTCAGCCAGGTCCCAGCTCTCCTCAGCGGCAACCCAAGGTTAAAAAAGAAAGTAAAAAGGCCAAGAAACCTGCCAAGAAAAAGAGAGTAAGTTGAGCTTTTGTGTGAAGTTTGTTTGGTGTTTTCTTTATCATGTGTAAATTGTTCTTAAAAGTCGTTTCTCTATTCCACAATGAAATCTTAACAGGTTTGTTTGAAAAAAAAAAAAAACCAAACAAACAAACAACGTGTGCAAGTAGGTTGCAGGGCTTGACGCTAACGGTAGCCCACTAGCCACAGACTAGTAGAAATTCAATTATGGGTAGTGGTTTTCAATTTCCACAAGCCAGTTTGACTAGTAAACAGACTGAAATTCTTGTAACATCTAAAAACACCGAAGATGTCACTAGCCGCTTGACTAGTAAGTTAAAAAGTTAGTGTCGAGCCCTGGGTTGTCAGAATTTTTAATTAAAACGTAGGAACTTGGTGTCATTTATTTGTGTTCTGTCTGTTTTCAGTCGACCAAAAAACCTAAAGTAGATGAAGTGCAAGAGTTACTCAGCATATATCAGCCACCAGACTGGTTGATCTGCACTGTCACACGCATCTCGCCGTACGTTCCTCAGATTGGTGACGAGGTAAAGTAAAACGTCTTTGTTTGTCTGTTGGAGACGTTTTTGTCCGGATAGGTGTTTTCTCACGCGTAGTCTGTTTTATGCTTTCAATGGTTTGTGTTGTTTCTTTTTAACTGTTCGTTGATTCTAACGTAATGAACCGTAGACTTACCAGCTAGCGTTCAGCAAATTGGAGAGTTAAGTTGCGCAAAATCGTTGGGACGCGCGTGTTTCCTCGACTTCGTATGCCATTCCCAACATTCAATGGTCGGTGGAGGGTGTCTGACGGACAAGTGAGTTGAGGCTTAACTTCCTATTGGGGGGGACTCAAACGCAAGTTGAAGTTAAGCTGCCCTTTTATTTTTTTCCTTTGGTGCTTCATATAAATTTAACATCAAAGTTTACTTCAAAATGCCAAAACATGGGTTGCTGAACCGATTATAATACATAATACTCACGGTTGCCGACTCCCAACACTCGCGCAGATGCCCAGTGTTTGCGCACAGCACAGCGAGACCCTTGTGCTTGCGCAGAAATTCTCAACCATTGCGCGCGCAGATTCCTATCACTTTCATTCTCATAACCAACAGTAAACGATCGCCCTCGCAACACTCGCACGCATTTGTCCGAACGCTTTCTTCGAATACGCAAAGAACTGTTGTGTACTTGATGTTTGCACATTCACTAACGATTTTAAAATCGTCAAGTATTTCTCCGCTCCGAACCGTATTTTTCTTCTCTGTTTTCAGGTGTATTATATGCGTCAAGGCCATGAACTGTACGTAAAGGAAGTGATGGCGCTGAAGTGTTACGAGGTCAATCCAAAGAAGCAATGTTTCTACAAACTTAGATTAAAGGTAAGTTGAATTAGCCGTCTTTATCGTGTTTAGACGTTTCGATGTTCTTGTCTTCACAGCAATCGTTTTGTCTCTTATTTCGTAGGCTGAAGAGCTGTGTCGCATTGTAAGCTTGCACTACTCAGCTGGTCCACCAACTCTCTGCTGCTTGAAACTAGGTGACGTATGCGCTGTTGGTTTTGTTACAAATACATTCCCTTCTGTTTAAGCTGCTTCAACACTTGCCAGTTTTCCTTTAGAAGTGCAATTATTAATAAAACAGATTTCGTCAAATAAATTGTATTTTGAATATCCCATTTACTCTTTCACGATGTCTCTCACAAGTGTCCTTGTCAAGTTCTCTAAATTAGGAATTTTCGTCCAGGACAACTTTTTCGTCGACACTTCTCTTCGGGTTTGGACCAGGAGATATGCTAGGGAAAAAAAAGTTTCTCATAATTTTCCATTAAACGTCTTGTGGAAAACTCGACACCTTAACAATGCATTCATGGCTTTAGTTGCCTTAACGAGAAATACTTTTAGAGTTCAATCAGTGAATTACTTGTTCACCTTAAATTGCAGCTCTGATAAATCCAGAGACAGGCAACAGCACAGGAGCGACTTTCACCGTCAAGTAAGTGAATAGCACATATTGATTGGTTTATTGTACGGTATGTTGAATGACATGTTCTGTACACTCCTCACGAACTCATGATTGACAACGAGCTTTTTTGCTAAAATATTCAATTTTTCGCCTCTTTACCCAGATATCACGACGTCCCAGATGTGTTAGACTTCCTTGTATTACGGCAAGCGTATGACGCGTCAATAAACCAAAACTGGAGACCTGGTATGTTAAATCAGCGTAATTTTAAGCGATGAAGACTTTTCTCCACTTTACGAAGTACAGTCTGCCGCGCCCATCCTCTAGCCGTGGGCGTGTGTCATTGTATCAATACGATTTTACCCTAATACCTAAAACTTGCTTTACCCCGATATCGCTATCCACTTTTAATGGCCCTCAGGTGTGTTTTTCAACGTTACTAAGACAAGATTGGGGAAAATCCCGCCTTTTTCAAGAACATTTTCGGAAATTATCACTTTGTTGTCCCCACTTTCACCACAGTCTGGCCCCGAACCGTAAAATTATCCTTCAAAGCCATTGTATTCATAAAGTCGATCCGGTTCCCTGTGAATTCAATCCTCTCCCAGACCAAAACTCACTGAGCTTTATACCGGCACATTACAGAGAAGAGTGTTTGTAAACCTTAGTCTTCAGAGTGGGCAATTTAAACGATGGGAAAAAATACACCAAGGCGTTAAACCTGTCGAGTCAACGGGTTTTGAACGCGTTTTAGTGTTCGCGCTTCTTCAACCAGTACCTGGGAGTGCCCGGGGCCTCTGGGAGGCTCTCCGAGTGGTTATTGTACTATTATGTACCTTACCCTTTACCAGCAAGATTACGGCAGAGTCATGCCATGTTGTTGTGTGCCTCTTCCTGAGGGCTTGCAAGATGAACCTTACTGGCATTTGTTTGAGACTTAACTCCTTATCTATAGAGTGGAGTTACGTTATAGGACAATGCTACATTCTGTTTGTGGAGGGTTTTTCTACGATGCTTTGTCAACCCACTTTGAGCGTTCTGTTTTGAACTTAAACTTTCGAGTACAGGGTACTAGAAAAACCGTTGCATGTGTTGTTGAAGTCTGTCTGTATGGCGCTTTTGAGATTTAGTCGAGATCTTCGAGACACGTGATTTGCCATCCTTGGTAATTTTCATGGTTCTTAGCTGTACCTGCTCCTTGTACTTTCAATCATTTGGATCTCTATCATTTTTTATATGTCAATGTTGGAGCCCACTTTTTTGCACGCCTCACTCCCAGAGTCACGCGTTGCGCGCTAACATCAACTTTTTTTTTTCCACTAATTTTTTTGACTCGCGCGACGGACCTCGCCGAAGAGTGGACCATTCGTAGTGTAATGTTCAGGTGATATAAGAGTGGTGTACTCCTAAACCTCTCTCCTATATTGTAGCAGATAGATAAAACAAGAATTAGGGTGTGTTTTAAATGGTCTTTGTCATTTCATCAGGTGATATAAGAGTGGTGTACTCCTAAACCTCTCTCATATATTTTAGCAGATAGATCAAACAAGAATTAGGGTGTGTTTTAAATGGTCTTTGTCATTTAATCAGGTGATATAAGAGTGGTGTACTCCCAAAACATCTCTCATATATTTTAGCAGATAGATCAAACAAGAATTAGGGTGTGTTTTAAATGGTCTTTGTCATTTCATCAGGTGATATAAGAGTGGTGTACTCCTAAACCTCTCTCATATATTTTAGCAGATAGATCAAACAAGAATTAGGGTGTGTTTTAAATGGTCTTTGTCATTTCATCAGGTGATATAAGAGTGGTGTACTCCTAAACCTCTCTCATATATTTTAGCAGAGAGATCAAACAAGAATTAGGGTGTGTTTTAAATGGTCTTTGTCATTTCATCAGGTGATATAAGAGTGGTGTACTCCTAAACCTCTCTCATATATTTTAGCAGAGAGATCAAACAAGAATTAGGGTGTATTTTAAATGATCTTTGTCATTTCGTCTTGTTCTTTTAGGAAATCGTTTTCGTAGTGTCATTGACGAGACGTGGTGGGCGGGCGAGATCACGGATAGAAGTCCTTTCCAAACCGACTTCCCAGACTCTCACTTTCAGTGCTTCACTGTCAGGTTGGAGAAAACAACTGTGTAGTAATTTAAACGATATAGCTTTGTTAGGGAAACGAATAGCAATAGAACATAAACCCTTATCTTTGGAGTCCTAGAAAGGATCTGTTTCACTTAGACTGAATTACTATACTTTACAGTCTTCTGTATCGGTGTCTTCAGAGATGTCTTCATTCTATCAAAGGAAGTCCCTTTTGCGGAGGTAGCTACATTCGGTGACAAAAAAGTCGACACTTTTCCAGATAGAGCGCAGTATTCCTGAAATCAGACTCGCTGTTTTATCCCCACGCTTTTACTTGACTCCAGTGAGTGGATATCAATTTGTGTACGAACCGAAGATTAGATTAACGACTTACATTATGACCTATGAACTTTTTCAGATGGGATACAGGAGAGGTCGAACGAATGAGCCCCTGGGACCTTCAGCCTGTCACTGAACATGGTATGTACTCAGTGATGTCCCTTTTCACGGCAGGTCGACTTAACTTTTCGCTAGGTCAGCACCAATTTTCACCTCTGGCTGAGGAGGTGCACAGGGAGATTAAAAGAGTCTTTCTCACAAATCCCTTGCATTTTCTGTAGAATCTTGAATATCAAAACAAAATGGAAGCAAGCTTTCTTCCACGTGTAGACAAAAACTCCATTTCATTTCCTCTAATTTTTTTTGCTTTTATTTCTTTCAGATCCCGGCAACCCAGACCTTTCCGCCGACGCCTCAGGAGCAGCAACTAGTAACATACCGCTAACCGATGAAGATCGGCTGTCGCTGGCGTATGACCCGGATGAAGAGTCCGAGTGGCTTGGTGAAGGGCGGGAGACCATGTCTCAGAGACTAGTTACGGGTCTGGAAGCGCTGAGTCAGCTGAATTTCGCAGGGCCATTTGTTTACCCGGTGGATGTACAACAGTATCCAGATTACTGGTCTGTAGTGCCATACCCTACCGACTTGAATACTATTCGGGAGAAGCTCTGGAACAAGTATTACAGGTGAGTCTTGTATTGTTGGTTTGTCGTGTGATCAGAATGTATCTTCTCCTTACAAATTCAATGTATTCTCCGGCAACAGGTGATGAGAATGAACAACTTTATCAGCTCTAAGGCGTTATTTTGAAACAACTCCGAATTATCTGAACTAATAAGCAACGAAATGTAGTGCAGCTATCAGAGAGAATTACCTATCTGCCCTTGGGTGTGTGTGTGAGGTGGGTTAGGGTTAGGATTTGCGAGGGAGGACTTACAAAGATCTTCCGTGGTTTTTCGATTGGTAAGCGAGGCCTTATCTTTATGAAACTTGTTCAAACAGAAAGTGGAATATGGCACCGAGAAGATTAAAAAAGGCGCGCATAATTTATGTATATACAAAGTAAATTTTTTGTATGTTTATAGTTACGACGTTAGAAACACATCGTTTCCTCCCAAAGGCGGAAGTAAAAAAGTCAGCGAGTTTAAAGCGGAGGGTTGCATCATTCAGATCAATATCTGGACAACTGCGCACCCATCCCTCTCTTAACTCAACGTTAACTGTGAGTTGTGGCAGTTGACTCTTGTTGAGCTAAGGGAGGGGTGGGTACGTAGTCGCTCAAAAACCGACATTGATCCGAGTGATGCAACTTGTTCATCAGCGCGAAAGAAGGAATTACAACCTAAACTGGTTGATAGTGCTACCATTTTAACAACAGCTTGACTTGAAGGATTAGTATTTATTTCTTTATGTTCCTAGGCGAGTTACTGCACTTCTTTGGGAAGTAAAACAATTGGAAAGAAACGCACGTCTTTACAATGAAGAAGAAAGTCAGATTGTTAGAAATTCTACGAAACTTGTGTCTGTGTTGAACGCGTTTATAAGGTGAGTATCGCTCAAATGTCTGTCTAGTTTGAATTTTAATTCAGTTCTGCTATCTACTCTCTACCCCTAAATATTACCGGCTACTATTTCGAAAACGACTTGATTTTAAAAGGCTTGTCTTAACGAGCTATACCAGCAGGGATTCTAGCTTTTCGTAAGGAAACAACCGCAAAACACGGTAAGAATCACAGAAACAACAGCATCAGTGGTTGACTTAAGTTAATGCTCACTGATTTAGCTGACCAGATCAATATCATGAATGCCCCAGAGCGTTCTCGAGGGCTGTCCCTCTTTGACTGGTGATTCCCACAACCAAACCCATCCTCCACCCAACTTTGCTTATATTCTTCTTCGAAATCGGAAGAACTTCTCGAAAATAAAAATCAGGCCCCAGGATAAGCCTTTTAATAGAGTTTTCGTGTTTTAACTTAATAGGGACTCCACGTGCAATGATATACTTTCACTTTGTGAAGACGAAGAAGGAATCGAGGACGTCGAGGTTTGAGATTTGTATAAATGTTGACGGTTTTTCTGGTTTGATCCAGCAGCTGTCGTTTAAGAGATGCATATTGAACATTTCCTTGCTCTCAAGTTGCTTGTTCTTTTCTCAGTGGAAAGATATTTTACACAAGGTAGATTTCTTCGTTTCTTTCGTTTGTGGCTGTCGTCTAGCTTGTCTTTCCTTCAATGTCCTCCAGTGCGGATATATGAATGCCACCATGCAATTTCTTTCTCAGAGCAAGTTCGAAAAATTCTCTGTCATTTTCGAAAGTAATCTGGAAATGATGTTTAATTTTGCTTTACTTCGCCCTGTACTTAGTCAACTCATATCACCCACCAAACCAAACAGTCGCAAATTGAAATAAATCGCAGCTTAGCCCATTGTTTCCCCTCTATTCTGCTTTGTTGTTGTTATTACTTTGGGTTTGGTTGGCAACACTTAGTAGAAGAACGCTCTAAAATAGAAGCCCCCACCTTTGTTTGCTTCCCAGGTTCAGGTTGAAAATATGTCCGAAGAGTCAGCAGGAGACGGTGAAACTTCACAGGTACTGAAAACAACCGCTGATGTTACTATAGCTTGTAGTGCAGGTTTGTCAGGGGTGTACGAATTCAGCTGTCGTCATCGGATCGCGATGTTTCACAAAGCCTTAATTTTTTACTTAGGGATGGAGAGGGGTAGTGTCAGGCACCCTCTTGCTTATGGCACAATCCCCTAAGTAAAAATCTGTTCCCCTCTCCAACTTCCTACTGCTCTAACGTCCAACATGACGCTCACATTTTCACGGAGAACTACTAGCTTCGCGCATGCGTGCCATCAATAGGTTAGTACTGTGGGTAATGCTCGCTTCCTTGCACGTCGTCGTTTTCTTTTTTTCTTGCTTTGTGCCTCCTGGTTTTTGATTCCCAAAGGTTAATTGCCGTATATTTTTGTTTTATCTCTTCCTAAGGATTCTACTGTGCCAGGTTCTCGGAAAAGAAAACGAGTGAGTGTAACTTTTGCAATAGTTTTTTCGGTTGTAGTAAGTGTTATAATGTCAAGCGCTCGCTTGAAATGAGAATAATCACAATGGAATTTTAATAAGAAAACTTTCTTTTGCCGTAGGAATCATCCGGCTCCGAAAGTCGTAATAAAATTATCAAGAGAGAGCAGGCCCCTCCCGTTGAGGTGAGTTTGTTGTTAACTTAGCCTTGCTTTATGAGCAATTGTGTATGGCTCACATTTCCTTATTTGTTGCGATTTGTTGCTCTAAGATTTCTCATATCCTGGTCACATAATGGACGAGTAAAATGAATTGGAGCAGATAAAGAGGACATAGATCCGCCCATTCATAGTCCGCTTGGTTTCTTTTTTCGATTCATTCGATGCACCTCCCCCCCCCCTCCCCCCCCTCCCGCTTATACTCTGTTAGCTTATAAATTGACAATATCTCCGCCCAAACTAATTCGCGAAAAACACTCTGCTCATGCAGAGAAAGGCTGCTGTAGAGTTCCGCCATCGCAATATATGCGACTCTCTCCTAGGCTCCAAGATTCCCTGAAATGCATTTGTCTCAGGTTTACCTCCTTTTAACTCTTCATGGAGTTGTTTTAGAGGACAATGCTTCGGTGAAGTCTTTGATAATACGCATGAAAATATTTTAGTGGACGCCGGATTTTGTTTTTGTGTGGTGCCTACTCTAAAAAGATGGAAACTTCGTCTGTACTGTGCTGGTGTTAACGCTGATGTGGACTCACATAAAATTTGCCTAGCAAACGTTGACTCAGTACTGTTGTCTGAGAGCTTTTCAGTTACTAATCACGCATTTTCTTTGATTCCAGCCGTGGATGCAGTCTGCGCATGAGCTGTTAGACTTCTTGGTGTCTCGTGAAGATGCCACGCCTTTCCGACACCCGGTAGATCTGAATGATTTCCCGGTGAGTTTTCTTGTGAACCGAGGGTGTTGAAGGGTAAGAAAGGACTCCTTTCTGGAGAAGAGTGGGGAAAAAGGAGGGAACATGGACTCACCTTTAACTGATTTTGTGTGTGTGTTGTCAAACGAATGTTTTTTTACTCTTTTAGTGACAAGGGTATTTTATGTACCTGAAATTAGCCCCCGTTTCTCGTTCAACCCTAAACAACACCCGCTTGATTGAAAGGCGTCAATATTTACTTTTTGTGTTAGGACTATACCGAGGTGGTGGCCGAACCGATGGATTTCAGCACCGTTTATCGCCGATTAGAAGACAACTTGTACAACGACCCGGAGACTTTCGTCCGAGATGTGCGCTTGATTTTCTCGAATTCAAGAGCATACAACACCATGCCGCGTTCACGGGTAAGGCGATTTTATCTGGCTTGTCTAAAAAGTAGGTGACGCTAGTGGCGCGAATAAAATTAGTCCTGACAACTTGTGATACGCAGTGTGCAGAATGGAAAGATAGCATGTCATCAACCTGATAGATTTAGCGGTTTAATTTTACCATTTAATCGTCCAACAGTCAGAGAGGAAGGGAAGAGAACCACCCCAGAAATTGATGTTATTCGCAGAATTGAAGTTTATTGCGCCATCTTTCGGTATAATAATAGGGGACTTTTAGCAAACCACGACGGCTATGGCAACGAGAACGTGGAAAAACAATAGATCTCATTGGCAGAACAATAGCCCAGCACGTGCGTTTTAAAACTTTGTACATTGCTTAGCCGTCCTTTGCGAAACAACAACGTGAAATCACCAAAATTTGCGTCGTCTTCGAAGCGAAACCGCGGCGGCAAATTATTTAATTTTATGCGTTATGTTGAGTTTGAGGTCTGGCGCCCTATGAGACGGTAAACACCTGCAGCCATTTTCGAAATTCTAACTAAAAGTAAAACTCATTTTTAATCGGCGTCTTCCGTGGCGTTGCCCGTCCTGACTACTTAAAGTCCCTATTACTCTGTTGGAAAGCGCCACATGGTATTGACCCGTGATAATCATGTTTAAGTTTCCACGATTTGTTTTGCCTTTAAATCGTGGGAGTGAATTACTTATTTCTCCGTTTCGATGCCCTCATTGTGGGATTGGATTATTCAAGTCGAATGTTGTTATCACACCATGTGACCCTCCAGATCCTTATTCCTTTTTTTCCCTTCTTTTCTTTCATACATCATTTGTGAAATAGATCAGAGAATTTGTTGTCATATCAAGTTAGTACCCGTATGATGGTATACCTTCCAGACCCATGCGCTATAGTTAGGGAAAGTTTCATGATAATCTGCCTTTTTTTTTAGATCTATGGAATGACTATTCGTTTGGCTGCCATGTTTGAGGATCGTGTGGACAGCGTGTTGAGAGACTGGTACGAGGCTGCGTCAGGCGGTGCCCGTCGTACCAGGTTAAGGACCATGCGGTTGCTAGGATCACAAGCACCGAATACCAATAGTGTGTCACGAAATCGTGCATCTCATTCTGGACACCAGGCTGCCTCCGGCGCAGCACATTACTCAGGCGTTAATTCCGGCGTAGATTCTCTAAGCGCGCGAGAGAGTAGAACTCGTTCCACGGGCACGCGTGCATCTTTTACGTCAGATTCAGAACATAGAAACGGCTTCGGTCATGCCATTCCTTCAAGGACAGAAACCCGAACTAGCTCTCGGGTTAGCTCTCAATCCCGACATGAACGAGACAACAATAGTGTTTTTGATGATGCAGGAAGTGGGCGACAGACTAGATCAACTAGGTCAAGTGCACGGCGTGAGCTGGTTATGCGTTTTCCTGCTTCAAGGATACAACAAAATAGACATGAGGAGACTGTTTCGAATGGGCCGCCTGGGAGTAGGTATTCAACGCGCAGAAGCACGTCCTTAGCACGGGGTTCTTCTAGCGTAAACGGAGAAGAGAGTGACGAAGAAGAAGAAGGTGGAGACGAAGAGGAAGAGGGTAGCGACGAAGAAGAAGAACAGGGTGAAGGAAGCGATGAAGAAGGAGGAGATGAAGAGCAAGACGAGGAAGAAGACGAGGAGGAGGAGGAGGACGAAGACGATGAAGAAGAAGAGGAGGATGACGAAGAAGAAGAAGACAGTGACGACAGCACTGTGCAGTCACGACAGCAAACCCGTCGAAAGGCAGCGCGACCTACTCATCGGCCCACAGTGACAATGCGGCCAAATTCTAATCGCTCTGCTAAGACTGGTGCATCCCGCTCAGACAACCGAAAATCGAATGCGAGTTCCTCACGTAGGACTAGCGACGCGTCGCAAAGAAACGAAACTCCTGCGCCGTCGCGACGAAGTTTGCGGAGAAATTCGTCTGCGCGTCGCGTACATTACAACGAAAATGACTCGGACAGCGGAAGTGATTCGCCTGGAAACGAAATCATTGGAGTTTCCAGTCGTGGTAGGGTGAGGAAACCGGCTATAAGAATGCAGGATTATGTCGAGTAGGCATTTCTTCAATTTTCAATTGGGGTTCGAACGTCGTCTAGTGTACGCGATGATTGTTATGTCCATAGAATTTACTTGGACGACGAGCAGAAGGAAGTTGTGTGTTGACTTATCGACCACTTACTTGCACGGTTGTTGTATGTTATGTTGCGAAGGAAAAATTCACAACTTGTCCATCTGAGGGGAAGGGATTAAACGGATGAGGGATTCAAGTAGCAGCTCGTCAAAATGGCAAAACAGAACACACTGTGGTATTGCGGTAAGAGGGAATTTTCAACTCTCTTGTCCTGCCAGTCTTACGCAAAGATACTGAGTGATTCGAGGTAACAAATGGAATAGATACTTAGTTAATTTTTGACGCGAATAAATATTAAAAGTCACCATTCTTTTCGCAAATGGAAGAAATATTGAACCTGGATGTTTTTGTATTTTTATATCCATGAGTGCATCGTTTCGATCCGATTTAAGAACAATACGTTTCATTGTGAAGGATAGAATTTAATTAGATCTCTTCCTCAACATACAGCCATCTAAGAACTTCACTTCTTTAACTTTCCAATGCTCTATAGTCTGTTTACGTGATCTAAACTTGTTTATGATATTTCTTTCTGCTTGTGTTTACAGTACTAAAGGGAATACTTGAATAATATATAATTATTGTCATTATATATTCGCCATCCATTCGTTTTATACTTGACTTTTTCGCGTTTCTTGTGCGCTTATCTATTAGAGGTTAAGACATTCTTTTTCTTTAATTATTTTCGTGCTTTTTATATGGTATTAAGTTTCGCGCTTTTGTAAGAGACCCAAGCGCGCGATGAACTTTATTCGAATTTTTTCTTGCAGCGTTTGTTGCTTCGCATTAACAGCCATTTTGGTCACATTTGGTAATAAAATAAACGTAATTCTACAAGGCTCAAACTTAGTGTGTTTGTGTATTTAGTATTTATTTATTTGTTTAAGCAGGTTTATTAATTGGCAGCTTAGCTGATGTGGACCTGCTGTATTAACCCACCCATCTCAACCCAGGGGAGGATATCCATCACACAGTAATCTCGTGCGTGGGAAATTAACGTTTCCTATCCCTAACCCTGCAGGAGACGGGACCTCCATTTACTCGTCCCTATCCGAGAAGACTAGAATATCTAACCATTTCTTGATGTTATAGAAAGGTAGCATATTCTACTCAATTATTTTAAGACCCTGAGTGTTGGTCCGGAAATTTTGTATTTTCTCTTGGAAGACTGGGAAAGTCAGTTGGCAGAGACGAGGTTTACGGTCGAGGAGGGTTTTCCAGTTTCCGTTGTCTTTCGGATTTTCACCCGTTAAAACATAACACTAAATCGACAGATGTTCGGTCCTAAATGGTATTTCAAAAAATTTCCCAGCCTGTGCCAGGCTTTCGGTCAGCGGTAAGGGAGCAAAAAAAAAAAAAACCGCGCGAAAAGTGGCGTGGATCAGGTGTAACCATTTGGCTTTGCCACAAGTTGCTCGGCAACTTTTGAGATTTTCGGCAACTTTTTAGAATTTTCGGCAACTTTGGGCCTTTTGAGGTTCTTTGAAGCCACTTTCTTCCCGTTTTGAGCCACATTGGTCAGTTTTCGATAGACATTTATTCAATTTATTCTAAAATACAATAATTATCCCCCCACACCGATGGGTTGATTTTTGTGATGCCTTATCCCGAGGTCTGCGGTTTCACGTTGCACGTTTTTCAAGATGGCGGACAATTACAGTGACTGTTGACCAAGTGAAATGGAAAGAACGTCTGATATTATCATTGGACTTTGACAAATAAAGTTTTGATAAGAAGCAATGTGCGAATTTTTAATCTTTAACACCCAAAAAAGGTACGAAAAGCTGAAAAATTTTGGCAACTTTTTAGACACTTATCGGCAACTTTTTTGGGATTCATCGGCAACTTGTGGCCTGGTAACCATTTCCTTGACGGTCGCGCGCTCAGGTACCCACCCCATCTGCTTGAGAGCCTGGAACGCTCTTTCAAACTTTCTAGAATGTATCCATTTGCCACACGAACATTGCCAATTACAGAGAAAACGATGTAAAATTCTTCTGAGAGCCTGGGTCTGTACTTATTCACCAATTAAGACTCAGAAGTTAAAAAAAAAAAAAAACAAAGAATGATAGGAAAAGTTTTCTAAAGTGGAGATATTGTATGAAGAGAAATATATAAATTACCGAATTATGCTTTCATATGGAGACTGGAACCCATCGTTATTCATCAGAGGAGAACTTGTAACGCAAAATTTTAAGAAATTTTTAAAAACAAATATTTGAATTTAAACTTCCGAATTCATTTCAACTTTCCTAGCTTCCCCTTCAAATTCTAACATAGGCCATCATTACCTGGATTTGAAGGGGGAGGGGGGTCGATATTAAATTGGCGCGCAAGTCTGAGTACTTGGCTATTCGTCTGCGGTCACGTGGAATCAGTCATTATTTATCGCCGGTGAGGGGGGAGGGGGGGGGTGGAATTTGGGGAATCACCTGGTTTTCAGAGGATAAGTACAGAGGCGGGACAAAGCAATATCAGACTCCATGTGACTCCATGAAGATACCAAGTTCTTCTTCGTATCAACAGGAAACCCCTCTTCCAGCTTGGATGTGAAACGAAGAAAGGCTTTTATCGAAAGGTGGTGGCATGCACATAACCCGGAACAACTAAAGTAGCCCGTTTTTGTTTTATGATTGATTTAAGACCAAGAAACATAAAGTGGATTTTATACCGGGAAAATTTTGGCTTGTACCACTGGTCACCAAGAGCTATTTAAACTGTTCATAACCTCTTGTCGCCAGGTAATACACGACATGCTCTTAAATGACACAATATGCGTTTGGGCTGCCTGTAGTTGGCTGTGGTTGGCAAGGGAAGGCTGGAATTGACTTTCAAAAGTGACCGCTACAAAACAAACTACTGCAGGCGCAGATATCGATTCTCCAACAACTTACTCATCAGTGTACTAAGTGTCGGTGAGCAAGGAAACATCATGGATTCTAGCCTTGAAACTGAAAATATGACCGCAGAAACAACACAGGTAACACATTAAGAGTTTATATGGTCACTTGCAGGGTCAAAATTCCTTTTACATGCGGATTAATTTTCTTGATTCTAGAATGGTGAATCTCACTTGGAAACGGCGGCGGAAGTGGCGAACAAACCAACGGTCGAACTTGTTAGTGAAAAGGCGTCAAAAATCACCGAGAAAACTGCTAAAAACCCCGATACAAAGCCAGTGAAAAGCAACAAGAAGCTAAAAGAAGAGGAGAAAAAGCTCAGTAAGTAGCAAATTGTTAAGTTTAAATCGTTCGTGTTCTATGCTGACGCAAACGAGGCGTGATGCAACTGCATTTGAACCTTTGAAGAAAACCTGTTTTGGAGTCGACAGTTCAGATGTTTGTATTTCACGATTCCTTCTCGTAAATTCTATTGACTTGCACTGAAAATTATGTTTATTAACGCACGTCTTTTGACCCATTTTGTAGAGTTACTATACAAATCATTCGAAGATTTGGAAAATCCAGAAGCGAAAATGGACGCCCTTGGCAGAAAACATTTACAATTGGTAAGAGATGGTATGAAATTAGACCTCTGCAGTTTATTTGAAATCTTTACAACTTCTCTGATAGCTTTAATAGGAAGGATTTTCTAACTATGATTACTCACTACCAGTACAAGACTGCAAATATTTGTCGTAATCAGCGAAACCCGCCGAGTAATTGTCACTGACAGTAATAATTTTAAGCGATTCGCATTTGCAAGACTTGTTTGACACGTAACCATCTCACGGGCACTTGATTCGATCGACCCAACCAAGATATTTTTTTTCTCGTGCACCAATTTTTGTACGTCAATACGCCCGTTTTTTCGTGACTGTTTATGTGCACAGTTTGATATTCTTGCAACCCGGGTGGTCGTAAGTGATATTAATTGTACTTGTTCATGTACTTGTATTCTATCCGAATTTTTTTCTTTTATTTAATTAATATCAAGAAATATTGAGTAAGCTGTTTGCACCTCTTCCAGCGTTGTCAATATTTCATTAAATTTTTTCTTACTGAGATCAACATCTTATGCATGTATGTCTAAAATGCGGTCATCCAATTGTATCTTTTCAGTATTGATTCTTTTAATGAGTATAAAATTAGGGCCTATTAAAAACTGTCAAACGGTCAATTAAAAAAAATTGAGAAATATTCAAGTTAAGCAGCAGAAATAAAAAAAAAAAGAAAAGAATAGATGAAACAAGAGAAGAGATCAACCATTCCCAAAAATTTCCAAAACATAAATGGATTACTAGTGAACTCTTGCATCCAGAAACTGTGGTATTTTTCTTTTTCAAACCTTTGTTTCATTCTTTCTTACAATGACTATAGATGTTAGAATGGCAGTCTAACTCAACTACCTAGTTATGGTATTTACCTTTTGTTATATGCTTTATCTTTTGTAGATATCAGAAAACAAAATCACCGAAGTAAAGAAAGACGAATTAGAGAAGAGATTGGAAAAGGTTAGGTGGAGCCATCATTGGTTGCCTCTTCATAGCACACATAATTTTCAGCTTATGTCCTAAACCACCTCCCGGTTAGCTCAATTGGTTAGAGCACCGGACTGTTGTGCAGGAGGCCAAGGGTTCGAACCCCGGCCGGACCAGCACTCATAGTCTTAAAACTGAGGAGAATGTGCTACCTTTCTATAATATCAAGAAATGGATAGACATTCTAGCCTTCTCGGATAAGGACGAGTAAACCGTAGGTCCCATCTCCTGCATCTATTAATTAGTTAATTTGGTTAGGCAGGGGACGTCAAATAACCCACTCACGAGATTACTGTGATTTTGTCTGGCTTGTTTACTGGGAATTGGGGGAGGGGGCATCTGTTAGGTTCACCTTCATTTATTGTAAACTGCTACTAGCAGTCTGGTAAAGTCCCTCTCAAAGTGTTGTAAAACAACTCGTAATTCAGCATTAATTGCTGCAAGTAGTTGTTCTTTTATCACTATCACTATTCCGTCCCATTATTCCATAGCATTCCTAAACAATAGAATAGAAAACAGAGCTACACAATGTCTACATTAAGTGGCTCAGACCACTGAAGGATACTTTCTTAGTTATCCCTATGCACTGAATGCAAATATGACGTCCAATTTGAATTGCCATTGTTCTGGACTGACTAGCCTCGTCTTTACATGGAAATGCAAAAGGATTATTACATGTGTGAGAGGCTAGTCAGTCCAGAACAATGACAACTCAAATTGGACGCCCTATTTGCATTCGGTGTATAAATGATGTCGAGGAGTTATTAATATGCAACTTTTCCATAAATGTCCTTACTTTTTCCAGTAAAGAGGTGGTTACACATTTTCTCTGGTGATACATTTAGAGAATTTGGTGTTATATCAGAATGATATTTACCAATTAAAAATATCTCACATGTCAGATAGTTGGAGAGATGCTAGAAGGGTGAACTTGTACATGCAAGTGTTATGATGATGGAACTAAAATAGTGAGTTGTAAAATTAAAAGGGAATAACTGTAACTCCTGGAGTATGGAAAAGCTGATGTTATTGAATTTGTTTGTGAAATATTTTAGGTCACAAGAGAAAGAGACCAGTTGCAGTCAGAGTTCAACAAAGCAAGTTTGGCCAAAAATAAATTGGAAAGTCTCTGCCGAGAATTACAACGTCACAGCAAACTTGTGAAGGTGCTTGCTTAGAATTTTATACCACGTGAGAATTCATCCCTCTAAACTACAAAGTTTTCTCATCATCTAATGGTGGGACACTCAAAGGCCTATGACCCTTTGAAAGGCTGTCATTAATTTATGAAGCTGCAGTTTTGTTGGACATACTATCTGTAGCATTGTAATAATTATGTGATGAAGTTTAACATGGCAGCAAATTCAACATCTTCACCCGTAGCATTGCATAAGCTCAGCCATAATGGGTGTTATAGGTTATGGCTCTTATTAATAGCCCTGCTTTTCAAGTTTTGATTAATCTCCTTGCTCCCCCCTCAGTTTTAAGATATTTTCCAGTGTCAAATTTTTGTGCTTCAAACAATAGCAAGGGGGGGAGGGAGGGCAGATGCAAGGCTGTGGTCTAGCAGCACCTGGTGGCTACTGGCACTTTACTTTTGCTCTTGGGCAATTCAGGAATTTTGGTTTTTTCATAGAAACATATGATGGGCACCCTGGATTTCTCAGTTTCAAACCACTGGGCTCCATTCAATTTTCCTTAGAGTACAGCCTTGAGATGGAAGTGTTTTAACAATTGTGGCAAGCCTTTTTTAGTGGTTGTTCAGCTGAACTCTGGATTGAAATGATGGAATTAGTACCATGACTGCATTACTGTGTAGTATAAATGTGTATGTTATGATTTATTCTGAGTCTGGAAATTCTAGCCTTCAAGAATTTATTTTTCTTTGTCATCAGGAAGAGAGTCAACTACGTTCCCAGGAGGAGGAGGCCAAACGAAAGGAACTTTCAGAAAAGTTTCAGACAACTATCAATGACATCTCAGAGCAAATGCAAGAAAACTTTAAAGCAAACCAACAGCTGAAGACTGAAAACAATGAGTAAGTGATATGAAGACTCAAGATAACTCCCTAATGATCAACCTGAAGTATCCAAATCAAAGCTGAAAAAGGTTTCTTTAATGCATGTTCTTTCTCATCACCAACAAATGTAAATGCTTGAAACATTTTTATGCATTCAGTTTTGTTGTGGGTTAAATTTGAATGTTTTCCATTTAAACAGACTTGCTACACGACTAAAAGGCTTGGTTGAACAATATGAAGTCCGCGAAGAGGTAACGTACAGTACTACAACAAATATTTAAATACACTTGCTGCTATCAGCATCTCAGCTAAAAGCTGTTTAAGACATGGTTGATATATTAAAATTTATCTTACAAAGGTGAGCTAACATGATTATTTCCCCTTATTAAGCTGCAGTTCTAGTATTATGTCACCAATTTTCATGGTAAACTTTTCCAGAATGTTAAATCAGAGATTTTTATGGAAATGCAAACTTAACAATATTTTACAAGGAGGTACATTTCTATTTTTCCCAAGCTCGTGACAAGACGAGAAAAAGAACTTATTTCTTAATCATCACCATCACAATTTTTTTCATTCTATTACTCACTCAAATCTGAGATTGTTGATACTAACAATATGCAAAACATTTGTCACATATGAACCAAGTAGAGTCTTATACCTCAGTGGTTAGAGCATCTGAACAGTAAGGTGAATTTTTTATCTTTGTACTGTGAAAAAAAAAACATCCTTCTTCAACTGGAGAAACAAGCACATGTTATTAGCATATGATATCCAGGTGAAGGTACAAGTCATTACATGTGTGACTGTGGTTTGTTGATAAATAATGTTAAATCTTTTTTAAATACATAAACAATTCTTCCTTTCTCTAGCATGTGGAAAAAGTATTCAAGCACAAGCAGCTTGAGCTTCAGTTGGCAGAAGCAAAAATGGCTCAGCAAAACCTGAAGTTTAATGAGGATAAGGAGAAGACCTTGACAGAAAACCAGTTGGTAAGATTATGTCCCTTGTAACTTAAATGTAAAGCACCAGGAGAAAAGGTCTTTACCCTTCTTTGGATTAAGGTCCAAAAAACAGAGTAAACAAGTTTTTTTTAGGTTTATTTTACCCTTTGACTCCCTTGATCTCAATATCTCTTACCACCTGCTATACATTGTATTCAGCTGTAAGAATTCATTGTAAAATGTAGCCTGTGCTCTAAGAAAAGTTGAAGGGAGCCCAGTGCTCTGAAACTGTGAAATCCAGGGTGTCCAGCATATGCTTTTTATGAAAAAAAACTAAGATTCCTGAGTCGCCCAAGAACAAAAGTAAGGCACCAGGGGCCACTGGACCCTGCAAGACCACAGCCCTGAAAATCAATCAAAATCCTCTCCTTCTTAGTACATACATGTGTACAACGAAGAGTTGCAAAGAAACTACCAGATGGTTTTTTAGCTGCCAATTCCTACAGTATATTTACCAACCCAAAGAAATTGGTTTTAAAGAAGTTTTTATTAATTTTAACGCCTTAGATGGAAAATAGAAATTTACATTGTGTAAGCATTTTAAATGTACAATCTAGTTTTTGTACTCTTTTATTATTAAAGATCTCCCAAGAGGTGCACTTTAGCCAGTGGTTTTGCTTTGTGAATAGAATTGTGTCATTCCATCTTTCACATGTTCACTAGAGAGCAGCACTTAAATCTGTGTTTTAGAGTGGTGGTTGAAAGAAAGTGCAGGAAATTATTGAAGGAAATTTCTTATCCCTTGTACATTTTTATGTATTTTCTTTCCCTGACTTTGCAATCTTTTTGTGTGTGTGGTTATCCAGTTGACTAAGCAAGTGGTAGAGTATAAGAAGCAGTGTGAAATCTTGACAAAACAGGAAGCAGAGATGAAATCACAGGTACAGAGAGAAAATCATTACTGTAATATTGCTTTGGTTGGGTTTGCAGTTGATTTAGTGGCCTCATCGTTCATGCACTCGGCTCCTGTTTGAAAGGTACAAAAGGAATCTCTCCCAGGGTCTCCATATCTATGCTATCTGTTTGACACTGTCGCTGAGTGCCGCCCTCCATCCAAGAATAGGAATGGCACTAGCAAATTGTTAGTGAAACCTGACAAATTCCTGGTATTAACCTACAGTTTTCAAGCCCCACCTATCCGAGGATAGTAACAGAAATAAGCTAGCTGTTAAAGATCACATTCAGATCACAGCTTTTCAAGCTCAGGGTTCAAGATAAAATTTTTTTTTAAGTGTATTGGAATGTCATTAGCTAACATGAGTGTGCAGTCGTGTAGTTAATGAACCAAAGAAATCACTTACGATTAGTATTATGGGTTGAAATCACGTCCATTTTGATCACCATTTTGCTACCTATTGATATGAAATTCTTACTGTACCACTGTGCCCTTTCTTTAATAGCTGGCAACGTATGCTGAGAGGTTTGAGGAATTTCAGAAAACCCTCAACAAGAGCAATGAAGTCTTTTCAACATTCAAGAAAGAAATGGATAAGGTTTGTGAAAAGAAGTTTTATTCCCACAAAAATGTCAAGACTTTTCGTGGAGCCACCTCTACAAATATGTACATAACACCTCCTGGTAAGGCCAAGTAGTGGTGGTGGGGGGGTTGTGAGGGGGGGTTAAAACCTGTATTGTGGTAATGGGGTAAAACCTCTTGATACTTCTCTAAAATGGATGCAATATTACCACACAGGTAATAAACCCTGATGGAAGCAAACTTGTGTAGACTTTCACCATTGGACTTGATGGAGGGACTTCCTCATTTAAGGGACAAACTTTCTAGCCCCAAGGATATCCCTTGAAAAGATCATCCTCTGTGTAACTTTTAGGCCTGTGGCCTTTATTGAGAGAAAGTGAAGTATGATCGTCCGGGTGAGTGTAGTCCTGAGAAGGACTGTTGTCGGTGGTAGTGACTGACGTTTCGACAGCCTGTGCTGAAGTCATCATCAGAGTCAAGTGAATAGTTGTTGTCAATAGAATGTTCTTAGTCCAGTTCGTGTGAAGTGATTGGTCAGTTTTGCCGTGATGTTATTGGCTGTACGAAGTATTGAGACTCTTTTATTAAAGGGACACAAATCATTTTCTAACCTCAAGGGTTTCCCTTGAATAGATAATCCACTGTATAACTTTTATACCTGCGGCCTTCATGGAGGGACTCCTATATTTGAGGGACACACTTTGCAGCCCCTTTAAAAGGGACACACTATGAAAGGTTGTTCCCTCAATGGAGGATCCACTTAATTTTGTTCTCAACATCTCCTTTTTTCAGCATATTGATTGACTGATTTTTTTTTTTTTTTTTTCACTTTCTTGTAGATGACGAAGACAATAAAAAAACTGGAAAAAGAAAAAGTAACGTGGAAAACGAAATGCGAAAACAGCAACCGTTCATTGGTGCAGATGGTGGATGAGGTACATGTTATTAAACCTACGACAAAACCTCTTCTCTGGACGCATTCTTTAGTTTAGACCAATTTGACTGAGGTTAATTTTAGTGAAAACAAAACCCTTCTGGGCTTCTCCTTGCACATAAGCATTACTTTGTGAGATTTAACTGTCGATCGTGACCGTTCTTGGGTATTCAATGGAATGAAAGGAAAGTGAGTTTATTTAACGTACTCTTTTGTCCACCTTATCCAGCGTGAAAAACAGAAAAAAGAAATAACTGCTTTGCGATCGAAAAACGACAAGCTTGAAAACCTTTGCCGAGCGCTGCACAAGGGAGCCAAAGTCACAGCTGGCGACATCAGCAAGGTATTCAGTCAACTTATTTGTTGAAGCGATCTAACTTTCGATTGGAACGATGTAACTTTTGTTTGGAGCGTTTTAACCCTGGTGCGATCTAACAATAAAAGAAAAATTAATCTGTTTCCGACGTTTTGAGGAGGGCCAGTTTCTCAACTCAGTCAATTGATTGCTTTTCTTGCTTAGCCCTTTCTTGAAATCTTTGGTCACAAGGCAGGTTTTTTTTTTTTTTTTCTTTAGCCTAAGGAAATCAATTCCGCCGTTTCTCAGCTAGATGTCGACAATTCCGATGTTAGAAGGACAAAACAGGTAAATGGTGAGGACAAAACTTGTGGAGAAAAGGTAATATCGAGTGAAGAAACAATTGAGGCGCCGGAGGAGCAAAGAGACAACCAAACGGAAGAACGAAACTCTGATGATTCACTTTATGACATGAACAGTGGCGACGAACCGGATGCTGAAAATACGATTACATCCGACGATTCTCCGATTGCTTCCGAGACGACTATGGGCGTGTCCCACGAAAAATCTACTGGGAGCGAAATTAAAACCGATGTCTCCGAAGTAACTTCTGTTGTAAATGATGTTGAAAATGAAATTAACGATGGCTCCAACGGATAAATTTTTTTTAATCATTGAGAGTGGGGAGCCCAAAGCTTCCTGCTTGGCTTTGGAAATTAAAACGAACTTATCGCAAATGAATCTTTCAATTTTGTTGTAATTTTTTTTAACTAGTTTTATACCTAAACCCCGATGAATCAGGAACCGGTTTGGAGTTAAACGATGCATGGATTCGTAGCAGTGATAGAAAATGTTTGTCTTGTTGCACAAAATAAAGGAAATCAATCGTCTGAAAGATAGTTAGAAAAAACTCTTTTTCATAATATTTATATGTAAGGAAGCAAAATAAACGAATTACTCAGATACAATGAATATATGAAGTTCATATATTTGAACTGCGGTATTAGATACGTATGATGCGCGATCCTCGCAGTAGATAGCGCTATTTATGCAATAGCGAAAATCAGACCTGAAAAAAAATCGGGCCTGTACGGGATTCGAACCACTGACCTATGCGATACTAGTGCAGCGCTCTACCAATTGAGCTAACAAGCCAACTGGGAGCAGGCCGTTAAGTTGATTCGTAATAAACCCGTGAAAGTGATAAATCAGATACAATGAATATATGAAGTTCATATATTTGAACTGCGGTATTAGATACGTATGATGGACGATCCTCGCAGTAGATAGCGCTATTTATTCAATAGCGAAAATCAGACCTGAAAAACATCAGGCCTGTACGGGATTCGAACCACTGACCTATGCGATATTAGTGCAGCGCTCTACCAATTGAGCTAACAAGCCAACTGGGAGCAGGCCGTTAAGTTGATTCGTAATAAACCCGTGAAAGTGATAAATCAGATACGAATATATGAAGTTCATATATTTGAACTGCGGTATTAGATACGTATGATGCACGATCTTCGCAGTAGATAGCGCTATTTATGCAATAGCGAAAATCAGACCTGAAAAACATCAGGCCTGTACGGGATTCGAACCACTGACCTATGCGATACTAGTGCAGCGCTCTACCAATTGAGCTAACAAGCCAACTGGGAGCAGGCCGTTAAGTTGATTCGTAATAAACCCGTGAAAGTGATAAATCAGATACAATAAATATATGAAGTTCATATATTTGAACTGCAGTATTAGATACGTATGATGCACGATACTCGCAGTAGATAGCGCTATTCATGCAATAGCGAAAATCAGACCTGAAAAAAATTAGGCCTGTACGGGATTCGAACCACTGACCTATGCGATGCTAGTGCAGCGCTCTACCAATTGAGCTAACAAGCCAACTGGGAGCAGGCCGTTAAGTTGATTCGTACTAATAAACCCGTGAAAGTGATAAATCAGATACAATGAATATATGAAGTTCATATATTTTGAACTGCGGTATTAGATACGTATGATGCACGATACTCGCAGTAGATAGCGCTATTTATGCAATAGCGAAAATCAGACCTGAAAAAAATCAGGCCTGTACGGGATTCGAACCACTGACCTATCTGATTTATCACTTTCACGGGTTTATTACGAATCAACTTAACGGCCTGCTCCCAGTTGGCTTGTTAGCTCAATTGGTAGAGCGCTGCACTAGTATCGCATAGGTCAGTGGTTCGAATCTCGTACAGGCCTGATTTTTTTCAGGTCTGATTTTCGCTATTGCATAAATAGCGCTATCTACTGCGAGGATCGTGCATCATACGTAAACGAATTACTGGAAGAAAAGGAAGCTTGTGACTGTTAAATCGCGTTAAGAACCACAATTATTCCCCTTGCGCGGTTATTACTTTTACTCTCATATCCGTTGATATTAAATTTCGCGTAAACTGTAAAATCGTGGTGGGGTTTTTTCATCAGTTATTACTCAGGAAGGCGTAAGAAAAGCTTCTGTTTACTTGACTACCAATTACATGACGTTGAGTCTTATGTAAACGTTGTACATTTGTGGACTGTTATACATGCGACTGTATTTTGGGTAATGTAAGAATATTGCATATTATTCGTCAGGCGAAGCAACAAACAGACGATCTTCAGCTGTATTTGTCTTTTTACTTATGTCTCGCCAGTTGCACAAAGACAAACACCATGAAAACTTCATGAAGGTTTATTTTCAAAGATGGGCAGCTAAAAGAGCGGTTGTACAGCAAGCCTCGCCCTCCGCTTTGCGCTACACCGCGAATTAAACCAATTTACTTTGGTGCAATCACAACAAAATGAAGAAAATCTCCATGGCAGAGATGTTTACTTTCGGATGGTCGAGATTATTTGAATTGCGGGATCAGTAATATCGGTTCTGTAGACATCTTTCTTTAGGTTTGTTTTAGATTATTGATTTTGTGTGACCGTAATGTTACCGACGTCTTTTTTGGACATTTCCTCCATCTCCTTACATACTTCAGATTAGTAGCTTGCGATAAATACACAACTAGTCAGAAAGTAATTCTGTAACTTTGATCCGGCACCTGTCTAAATAGAACCTAATTAAGAATTTGCCTTGGATGAGAATGAATTTCATTATCACAAACGCTTTCAAGCCAGTGTAATCAACCTTTCTTTCAAGCCGGTTCGATGCTCTGATATCTCTTCGGCTTCCATCAGAATTTCAGTTCAGTTTAAAGATCCTCGCAATGGATTCTCCCTCGCCACAAGGAAATAATGTGAGTTCTACCATAACAAGCCCTCCGGTAGACCCCCAGGAATTCAATTTTACAGCGGCAATGATGTGTGTGGTCATTTTCCTGGCTTTGTTCGGCAATGGTTTGGTGATAGCGGCGTTTCACAGATTTCACCAACTTCGCACAGTTACCAACTACTTCGTTGTTTCGCTCGCGGTAGCGGACATCCTCGTGGCTTCACTTTCAATGCCATGCTGGATGTACATTCAACTTTCGCGTCTTTCACAGATTCCTCACCAAAAACGATTAGAGAAGGTGCTTTACTATTCGTGGCAATATGTCGACATTCTCTGCAGCACAGCATCCATAGTAAATCTATGTGTGATCAGCGTTGACAGACATTTGGCGATCAACTCGCCGCTAACTTACCACAGCAGAATGACTCCAAAGCGAGCCCGGACCGCCATAGCGTTAGCTTGGCTCTTCGCTTTCGTTTGTGCAAGTTTATCGATTGTAACAGTGGAGCAAAACTTCAAGCCAATTGCGGGACAGGTCTATGCTAGTTTTATCTCTATTGCGGCATTTTTTATTCCTTTCTTCATCCTGATCGTGATGTACAGTAAAATTGGTTGCGTAGCCGTTCGACAAGTTCGACAAATTTGCGCCGCCAATTCGGAAATTCAACACGGAATTCAAAGAGAACACAACATGACTTTTCGCCATGAGCTTCGAATTACCAAGATGTTAGGAATCGTGATTGGGGCGTTTGTTTTGTGTTGGGGACCGTTCTTTTCGATTGTTCTTTTGTACGCGGTCTGTCACCAAAACTGCCCGAATGACCACGGCTGGGTGGCCATTAGCAAATGGTTACACTACGCAAATAGCACATTTAACCCTCTTATCTATATGCTTTTTACGACGACTTTTCGCAACGCATTTCGAAGGCTTCTAGTTCGAGGGCTTTGTTGCATGAAGTTATCACACGGTGGAACCGGTTTGAACTTGAACATTTGGAAGGCGGAAACCGTTGAGCCCAGTGATTATGTTTCGGGGAAAACTTTTCGAGAAACTACCAAAGTACAACCAAGAAAAATGGAGGATCGGTTTAGTGAAAAGACCACAAACCGGGAGCTCAAAAAAACTCGCCAAATGACGGATTGCACGAACACTTGACAATGTTTGAGTTAATTTTTAAAAATGTCATGTTTTGTTAAAAGAATAATGTAAATTTCCAGTACTTAAAGCCGAGTCACACCTAGATTTTCTGATTTAAAGGGGTTATGTGTACGTCTTTGCGAGTAAATTAAAAGCACTAAATATATAGAGGCGCTTTGCTTCGCTAATGAACAGTTTCAAGTTTCACTTGAAACTATCTTGGCTGTCTCCGGGCTTAAAAAAAAAAACTTATGATGAAAATTTATACACCTTGATAACTTTTTTGTCTTCAGTAACAGCTAAATTATTTTATTTTACATTTTCATAGAAAATACTCCCCTCTCGTGATCACGGCAAGCTTTTGAATTATTTACATCGTATGTAAACAAAGATTAATTCGATCGCGAAACTGAAATGTCTCTAATGCAGACAACTGGCGTTAAATACATATTCAGAGATCGGAGTTAAACTGAGTAAAGATGATGGTAAGAATTTTTTAGAAGCAATACATTTGAAGACATTTTCAAATGTATTTCAAATTTGTAGAAGTATAATCGGGTTTCAGTCAATGGGGGAAGACTAAATTAATTTGTTTTTTGGCTAATTGATATCTCGAGTACGTTCTCTTGTAAATGGAGTTAAATAGTGCTCTTCCTAAGAAAATAGTTCAACTTTTCGGCTTTTTATAGGTATCAAATGCTTTCGCGGTCTGTGGCTCACCAAAACACATTTTGTTTTCCGATGGTAATTGTTGTTGTCCCCTACGACTTAAAGACAGTTCGGTATAACCCTAACCCAGTTTTCATTCCCATTTCTGGAAACTGTATGGAAAAGAGGTAGTATCAGGAGTAAAGAAACGATTGAGGCGCTTGAGGAACAAATGAACGTCAAGCAAGACAATCAAACGAAAGAACGAAACTCTGATGATACTGTCCACGATGCGAACAGTGGCGACGAACCGGATGTTGAAATTATGATTGAAGCCGACGATTCTCCGATTGCTTCTTAGCCGACTACGGGCATGTTCCCGCAAACATCCACTAATTCCGGACCCGACGAAGTTCCGACTGGGTGCGAAATTAAAAGCGATGACTTCGAAGTTACTTCTGTTTTAAATGAAGTTCAAACTGAAATTAACGATGGTTCGAACATATGTATTTTTTTAATCATTGTAAGACACTTGCTCGTAAGAAGCCCAAAGCTTCAGCAACCAGGATTACATTCTGTAGATCATCAGTTTGTCTGATTTCATTCCCAGTCCTAGAAACTGTATGTATCTTTCAAGAGAATTAATAGGGTAGTTATTTCTAAGCTTCAACAGGAATTTTTGGTTTTCCTCAACTTTGCCAAGATTCTTTATTCCCTTAAGAGTTCTCTAACTTAGTATATTCCATTTGATAAAGTTAAAAAAAAAATAACCTACAATTTCACCATTTCCCCACCCAAAGGTTACCAAGGGACGATCCGGACATATTGCGAGAGTTTGCATAAACACCAAATGTCAGAGCAAAAGCTGTGAGAGATATACAGAAAACAAGAAGCAGATCCTGGGGTTAAAAGTAACAGTAAAATGAACTGCAATTGCATTATGTACCGATTTTAAAGAATTGCCAAAAACTATTTTGTTGCCACAGCTCATGCTCGTGATTTCATAAAATGCCCGCCCTAATATATATATCTTGTTATTAAAAACTGGAGCATTGGATAATGCAATTCAAGACTTTTTAT
Source organism: Stylophora pistillata (assembly GCF_964205215.1). Lineage (NCBI taxonomy): Eukaryota > Metazoa > Cnidaria > Anthozoa > Scleractinia > Pocilloporidae > Stylophora > Stylophora pistillata. The sequence continues at coordinate 26,862,176 of NC_142526.1, read as the reverse complement.
TGGCTCAGCCATTATGGTATATGAGCCAATATACCATAATCTAATTTCTGTACATTGTTAAATCCGGCTTCTTCTCACAAAATAAAGTCGAGAAGATTTGTCTAATATCTTGGGGGCGTTTTTTTAATAAAACAATTATTCCACTCTCGCTTGTTGGATATGAGATGATTATAGCCAACTTGGCGCTACGCGCCTCGTTGGCTATCTATCATCTCATATCCAACGCGCGCTTGTGGAATAATTGTTAATTAGACGTTTTATTGTGTAGTATCGCTGAGTATTTTTACGAGCTGTGCCGTATTTTGACGAGTTGTGCCGTATTTTGACTACACTTAGACGAGTACAAATACCGCGTGATATTTGTACTCGTCTATGGCGTTATTTGTACTCGTCTACGTGTAGTTGGATAATAATTTGGATTAATTTTACATTACTTCGAACCTGGTAAAGGCATAAATATTTGAAAAATTAACTCGTCAATCCTTGAAATATCCAGAATGGATTTATCTAAATGCATGAAAAAAGGCAGGGATATGTACAAATTATAACAACTTAAAAATTCGAAGGTAAAATTTCTTCAGATTTATACTGGTATATTCTCCGCATATCTTGTCTTAACGTGACCTTAACTCTACTCTACTTCCACAAAAAAATACATCGCTGCTACAAGCCAATTAACTGTTAAGGTTCACAAAAAATGAGTTCCTTGGATATCCAAAAAGGATTCATACCGTTCTTATTGATGTTATTACACTTTTAAAAATTTTCTCTCTGGAGGAGATGCTTTAGCTGGCTGTATAGTGCTCAATACATAAAGTAGAGCGTAAAAAGAAATAGTAAAATCAACAACGAAACAAAGTTTCCGTGACTCGTAGTTTCATGCTTTCGCAATCATCAGACGGTGATGATTGCGAAAGTATGAAACTACGAGTCACGGAAACTTTGTTTCGTTGTTGATTTTACTATTTCTAAAAATTTTCTTATTTACACAGCCTCGCGGCAGGTTAATTAATGCTTACGTGTATTCGAGTTAACGCCGAGTAAAATTCAATTAGTCGTTTCCTTCTGTCAGTCCAGATTGTCATTGGTCGATGCCACACTCCCGGATCTTGTCTGTCTTGTCTGCACAAAAACCCACCAATCATCAACTGCAAGAAAAATGTAGCAGCCACAATATTTAGAGGCTGAATTTATATCTCGAGAGTTCCTAGTGTAATAAATTAAAGTACCCAATTTTTTTCATGTTTTTTATTTTGCAGTAAATGGTTTGAACCCGGGGGTAACATGTGAAGGTGTAGTCTGATCGTCCGGGTGAGTGTAGTCCTGAGAAGGACTGTTGTCGGTGGTAGTGACTGACGTTTCGACAACCTGTGCGGAAGTCATCATCAGAAAACTCTGATGACTTCCGCACAGGTTGTCGAAACGTCAGTCACTACCACCGACAACAGTCCTTCTCGGGACTACACTCACCCGGACGATCAGACTACACCTTCACACGTTTTTTATTTTGTTTGTTTTTTTTTTTATTACAAAAGACAAACCCGTGTCACGGTAATGAAACATTCAGTGCAATATAACTTAGCCCATAACAAATGTCTTAATTTTTATTTACCTGTGCACTTTGATCTCTAAAAACAAAATGAAGATTTAAAACTAATATCTCAATTTGACCTCAGGATAACTAAAAAGACAACAAAAAGGTCGTCTTTTTGGTTGTTCTGAAAGCAAGGAGGAAATAATGATAAGTATCTCACATTTCAATTTCACTTACGATCGATAACTTTTAAATTTCCGTGAGTTCCAGTTTCACGTCATCCCCAACGAGTACAAAAGGCGCCCAGAGCCTCGCTTTACTGATTATTTCAGATTCTCTCATGCACTTCGTGGCTCGGTTGACAGCTTCACTGGCGCTCTTGCCTTTAGCCAGGGCTCCGTAGAAATGTTTCATGAACTTCGGAGTACCATCGTTGTTAGTGGCCCGTAAAGATACTAGAACGGATCGAGCACCTGCACCCAAAAACGCTCGTGCAATGCCAACCACACCTTCGGCCATAACCTCTCCGAAAGCGCTGTGACAACAACGTAGCACAACCAGTTTCGCTCGCAGCCCAGTTTGTAAGACGTCTTTCATTGTCAGTAGACAGTCTTCCTCTTGAGCTTGGTGAGTTGTCCTCTTCGTGTTTGGTGCCAAGAGGATCTCTCCTGTTTCTCTTTTACCATGAGCTGCAATGTGAACTAACGCAACTGAGGAGATTCGTCTTAATACCTCGTACTTTGTCGCCTCCTCTCCAACGAGGGGAGACTGAATGCCGATGATTCCATCAATCATCTTTTACACTCAAAACAAAGTACTCGAGGGCACTATGGAGACATTTTTGACCCTCAAAACTGCAAGAAAGACCACACAGAGCGTTGGCAATCCCAGCCTTGCCTCCCACTTCTTTGGCAATTTCTAGATGACATTTATGGTACTCGGTGGCTGTTTTGATTAGCTGTCCTGGACAATTATAAGTGTTTCCAAGATTACCATAACTGTTTCCTTCTCCAGCCTTGTCTCCCACTTCCTTAGCAATTTCTAGATGACGTTTAAGGTACTCGATGGCTGTTTTAAACTGTCTTAAACCAAGATAAGCACTGCCAAGATTACCATAACTTTCTCCTTAACCGGCCTTGTTTCCCATTTTCTTGGAAATTTCTAGTTGACGTTCATATCGCTGGATGACTGTTTTGAAATCTTCAAGAGCATTACGTTCTGCTCCCCGGTTCGAGTCACCCTTAAGGTAAGAAAATTTTGATTAGTTTGAGATCTGAGTTAGGCACCAACATGATAAGCTAGAGACAATTAATCTCCTTGTTAGGCCACCGTAACTGGTTGAAAAGATCCACTAGCACAGAATTCTTTTGCATTTCTTCCTCCATGAGGATTTTCAATGAAACTCCCATATGTGCAAAGTGACTAGGCCCAAGCGAAAATGAGGCGACAGAGATTAAGATTTTGTTAATAAGATAATAAGTTAATAAATTAGTAAGATAATAAGTTAATAAGGTCATTTTTAATAAGTCGATTTAACCTTTAGAATGTAAATTTGTTTTCCAAGACTTAAGCATCAAGGAACCACTTTTGTATCCTCTACATGAGGGCAGACAGCTTAGAAATAAGTTTTGTCGATGGAAGCGATTTGAAAAAAAGGAAAATATTATTTCTTTAAATTTATTTCTTAAAATGAATGACTTAGAAGAAATCGATAAATTCCATCCGGCTCCCAAAGTTTTCTTCTCTATCCCATCATTTTCCTTTGCAGGTGGTCGATATTCTTAATGCGCTAAAAAGCACCGAGCAATCTTAGCAAATAAGATAATTATTTACAAATATAGTGAAAACTGATTCCCAAATGCTTTGTTCTCCTTTCAATGCAAAGATTAGAAATTTTAATTCCCCTCAAATATACATATCGGCGAATTAATTAAATCGAAAAAGATCATCCGACAATGTTTGAAATAAATTCTAACTAAAAATAAGAGGAGTCACGGTAGTTAGGTGAATTGTTTGTTTTTTGTTGTTTTTGTTTTAATACATATATCTTATTAACAAGCGCGAGGGCCGTACTGGGAGAATATCGGCCCGAGGTCTTGACAGTACGGACTTCGCTACGCTCGGTCCGTACAAAAAAGACCGAGGGCCGATATTCTTCCAGTACGGTCCCGAGCAAGCTTGGTTAATAAGAGATTTATTACACGACTGAAGTTCAAAGGGACACAAGTGCGGTATCATTCGGGACCATTCGGGACAGTGCCCGGTCCAATACTGAGAGAATATTGACCGGCAATAGAACATTTTGATTGATTTTAGTTATTGGCCCTCTGACTTCCCGCGTCTTGTAATAAAGTTTGTTAAGTGACCGAGAAGCATTTTGATACCTTTATGTCGTTCAAACTGGTGACAACGTTGCCAGAAAAAGCAAAGCCGAGGAGATAAATTTTTTGTGCTTCAGGCGTGACTCAATTTCTCCGACAAGCTGAATACTTTATGACTTTGTGGTTACGATTCCAAGGGTTATCAGAGGAACTATCAATTTTTTTTTCTGTTGAACCATGGTTAAAAATCATATCTACGATTAAGAATAATTTATTTTGGACCGAGGTACTCCTGATGTTAGCCGAATCGGTTACGAACTCGCTTTTGTCCTAAATATTGATAGATCGACATCCTTAATGAAGAATTTGAATGATGAAACCGCTTCCCTGAAGACTTAATGGGTACATTTGCTCATCAAATTTCCCTCACGTCGATTTCTTGATCTACAACATTACTAACTATCGTTTGTGGAGGTCTGCAACAATTTCTTTCAAAAGAGTAGACACCTCCTCCGAAACCGTGTACTTTTTATCTCAGCCAGTCCAAAATATAAAAGAAAAATTAAATCTTGTCGCGTTTTGAGATTCGGAGCCTTCTTGTGTAGCTTCTAATTGTTCCAAAAGATCTTTTAGAGATAGATTAAAGAGGAACGAGAATTTGTACGTCACAGGTAAGCAGCCAGGCTACCAAGCAGGATTAATTGAGAGGACACACAGTCCACGGTCGAGTTTCTAGCACGTTGAGATAGAATTTTAAAAGGTTAAGTTACTCCTTAGAATCAGGAATCGCAGTAAGATGGGATTTTATGTATACACTTTAAACTGGCAGATATAAACGTTATATGATTTCTAGAGCATACTTCATCTCTAATATTTTCCACCCAATAGACGCAGAATCGTCTGACATCCGATACTGGAAAAATTTTGGCCTTGTCGTAATAATTAAGCGATGTAATTGGCTGATTTAAGTTATCGGCCCCTTGGTCCAGAACTGTGAACCTGTGAACATGAGATGCATGTTTCAACTCCGTTAGAGTTTCTGGTTTCCCAACACATTTCCTAAAATAAATATTCAACTAGTCATTGTGAAGTTTACCTTTACTTGCTGAGGCTTTGTCTCTTGTGATGCGATTGGCTCACCAACACACTTGTTTAATAGATGACGCAATCTTTGACTATTACCGTCAATCTTCATGGAGTTAAACCGGTCAAACTAAATTACTGGGAGGACGGATATAATGCTTAGGAAGAGTGTTTCAACGCGTTCTTAGAAGAAACTGAGCCAATAAGCGACTTCAAGACCACGAGCTGCAGAGTTCCTTTAGGGAACTCGATGAAACACGAAGGGATGAACATCTTAACCACCTTTACAACCGAGTTATCAATCTTGATAACGGTGCTTAGTAGTTCACAGTCATTTGCCTCTTGTGCGATTTGATTAAGTTGCATACTTGGCAGGTTGTCTTATTGTTCACTTTGCCCGAAATATCTGCCTTACACTTGTTTGGTATTTTTTCATTCCTATTTATTTTAACTTGAACTAGTCGCAGAATAAGACATCACGTCTCGAGTATCACATTCGACGCACGTATAGAAACTGTCAAAATAAAACCACTGAGCTTAAAGCACAGTTATTTTATTTTTACAGTTTCTATACGTGCGCCGAATGTGATACTCGAGACGTGATGGCTTATTCTGCAAGTAGTTCAAGCTATTCAAACGCATTCCTAGCCTCGGCAACTACTATTTCTTCAGACTAAGATATTTATTTTAACAAAGGAAAATGTTACCGACGGAATAGATACGCCATGAATGCAAAAGCGATGTCATAGACAATAGATGTGCCTCTATAGCAGTATTTTCACGAAGAAAGGTAAATAGTTTTGGAAAAGTGGATGGAGAAAACACACAGGATGGTTGGAGTAAAGGTCTGATCGCCGAGCTGCCAATGAATTGACACTTCGTGACTTGTGTAGAGATAAGATGGAATTATTGTTCAGCTGATTCCAGAGGGTATGATTGATCATTTGAGAAGAAGAACAGTTTTAGACGAGGAGAAATGCATTTCAGCAGCAATTGACTCCACGTAACCTTATTGAATGAGCTCTACTCGCCCGAATAGTGTTTGGTCAGGATAAAGACAAAGAGCAGTTGTGAAAGACAAGAAGTTTCAAAGTCCATTCAGTATAGATTAATGTGGGGTTGTACCTCATCAGAGACAACTGTCATAGTAAGAGATAATGAAGAATTGTTATCCAACGGATGGCTAAGGTAATGGATGTGAATCTCATATCCCTAGAGCTTTGACGACTAGAAAAGCGAGATTAGTCTTCTAGAAAGTTTAGCGGTAGATATCCCGTTGATAGATATTATAAGCTCGAAATCATAGCCGAGCCAGAGAAGCCGTGTTCGGTAGAGAGGGTTAACATATATTTACTGAAGGAAGGGCAAATACTTAAATAAGCGCAAGACATCTTCGCAAATCTAGCAATATAGTTCCACTGTATCCCCTAAAAGCCACGAGGACGATGTTTGACCTTATGAAAGCTAACAAAAGGCATCGTCTCGGTATCGGACGATGTCAACCCCAGGCTTTATTGTGGTAGGAAGCAGTTTGAGCAATGAGAGCCTAAGCGAAGTTTAGCAACGGTACATCCTGACGGAAAAATAGGCTCGAGAATTTACATCGATGCTTATCAGGGCTAGGGTCATATAGATTACAAAGTTACCGAGGAAGTCTTTTGACCTAAATCTATTTTATCAGTGGCTCAGTTATTTTCAGACACTAGCTCTTTGATGGATCACTGTGACATAAGTTCGCCGGGCCGCTTCCCATACAAGCGCCAAGCGATACTCATGGCAATCAGACCTATCCTTCTATCACTGAGATCCACATCACATGTCTCTTTACATGCTAGCCCTGCCAAGCTGTTGTATGGAAGAAGGATTTCAACAGAGATGCTGGACTTTGAATGCGGTGACGAGAATCCCGATAGGAGACCAGGAGCGACAGATTTTAAGAGATTAAATGACTGCGCAACAGCTACGAGGTGCAAATTTAGCAAAAGGGGAAAAGGTGCTTCGATTTGACCAGAGAGAGAGAAAGAGAGAGGGTGAGGACGGGTGCAATGAATGTAAATGATGGAGAAGTTTCTTGCTGCCTCGCTGTATAATCTTTCCAAGACCTGGTGAGTAAGGAAGGAAGATGAGAGAATGTTCTAAACGTTCCGGAATGATTATGCCCTGGGAAACTCGAAGACTTCCAAGACAATGAAATTGAGCAAGAAGCAGCGATGTCAAATGTGTGAGCTTATCAGCCGAAAAGACCAAACTAAAGAGAAGGTGGTTATGGACTGGTCATGTTAGGACATACAGAAGGACGAAGAAATCCTGAAGATTACAATTACTGGCCACCAGAACGAGAGGCTGACCAACTGAGACGAAGCTAGACACAGCGCGTTGGGAACAAACCTTAGGAAAGTACACTGAGATCATAGTTCAAGGGCGGAGAGGGATCAACTGAGAAGGTTGATTCTAACCATCCTTTCCATCAGTGGGGAAGGTAAGATGATAACGATAACGAGCACGCAGCCTTAATTTCCTTGTTTTTGCATGCCGACTCATTCACGACATAAACATTACAAACGAACCAGACAGAACGACCTAACTTTACCGACGGATCGAAACAGACCGGTCACGAGCGACTTACACCACTAGAGTCTTACAGCCAATAACATCAGGGCAAAACTGACCAACTATTTCACACGAACTGAAATAAGAACGTTCTACCGACAACAACTATTCACTTGACTCTGATGATGACTTCCGCACAGGTTGTCGAAACGTCAGTCACTACCACCGACAACAGTCCTTCTCAGGACTACACTCACCCGGACGATCACATTACACTTTCACATGTTACCCACGGGTTCAAGCCATTTACTGAAATTAGAAAAGTTCGCCGCACAGGCCGTCAATTGTTTGAATCTCAAGTTCAAACCATTAAAACACGAGAAACTACTCAAACATGAATCTCACCAAGGCTGCTGACAACATTAAATTTTCCTTTTCCCATCCTACATTTTCAATAATAGCAATTGAATGGTTGCAGTTTCTGCAGTGAGCCGTGCCTTCAGGCGGATTTCTTTTTGGACAAGAAATGGACTGCTGTTTGTTTGATATCACTGATAATTACACCGGTAATTCCAATAAAACATCATTTTATGGAAGGCTTTTGCTTTCTGTCGTTAATCATTTCATATTGTATCGCTTCCATTGTTTGAAAAGTGGTGGTTGAATTCTACCTCGTACACGTTTTAAAGGCATTACCAGAATCATATTCATACTGTCCCTAATTACCAAACATATATATACAAATGGACTGAGGTCACTGAGATTCAGCTAATAAAATCATCTTATTGAATTTAGAAAACTTTTTTAAACAGTAGGATAATTGTGTGCATTGATTAAGCACTCGGTTTTCATCAAGCTAAGAATAATGCGATAGTCGCTGGAGTTCGAAAAAGCCCTGTGGTTCGAAGTGCATTTTACTTCTTTTATGCAAATTCATTTCTCAAAGGATACGGCCAGTCCTTTTTGACACCATATCTTTGCTTCATCATACAACTCTAGCTGCACACAAGCTTCAGCTTATTATTATGGTGTAACCTTACTCGCCTTTTTCCCCAATCTTGAGTATTTTTTCGTCTTTCCTCTCTTTTTTAACTCACCTCTAACTTTAACAACTGAATGAAACAAGCTCACCGCGGCATGAAAGTGGCAATTAGGTTTTCTATTTCTCGGTAGCAATGGTGTCCTAGAGGGTCATCTTTGCTCTCGATAAAAAGCAAATCAATTTTTCTATCTTTCCATTGAGTCTGCATTCCATAATTTTTTAGATATATTTTCCCTTACCTTAAGAACTCTTGCTAGTAAGATCCAGTTCTTCTTTAGATTGTGCAGGAGAAATTATTATCAGCCACTTAAAAATAACACAGAATCAAACTGGTTTGCTTTCTGTCACAGACATTTGTTTGAAAACGATTCTGGATGAAGAGGTAAAACAGGAAAACATAGCACGGTCAAAAACCTTCGAGAAAAAGTTTAATGTTCTATCAGTTGAATGACTCAAATCTACGAAGAAAGTAAGCTAAGCAAAATAGATATACAACATATTTGATTAGACCGAGTTCACTGAATTTGAAATAGAAATGTAAACACGTTACAAAATTCCTTAACTTTAGGAAAGCAAATCGTCAAATTTTAACAGCTTCCCATGAGCACTTTATTGATCTTGCGATCTTCTTGGTCGCCATGGTGCGTAGAAAAAAATTGTTTAACGAGGGCGATTAAATTTGCAGGGGATAGTCGTCAATTTTAAGACTTATGTTCAACCAAAGTAATTAAACGCTAAACGCACACTTGTGTTGAATAACGCAGAAATAATTATACCACACACAGTGTTCTTTAGTAGACGAGCAGTCCTATGGAGGTAATTAGGTGTCATTTCTGGAAACTGAAACCAGAACTTCACGTTTCATTTTCGTATGTCATGACGTAATACGTTGCTTGCATCCTTCTAAAAACATAAATGTCTTGAATTTCGTTTTCAGTAGGCAAGTAAGAAACATAAGTTATTTCATATTTCCGAGGATGTCCAGCTGTCAGAACACTGCAATTCTAAGAGTAAAGTACATTGGTCATCAATAATAGGTCGCATCAATCTTTGACATAGAGCCGGGGCAGTTTCGAGTCTGTTAACTTTTGGCCGAGCCATCGAGGGTCGAGGTTCTTATGTCGAGGTCGAGGGTATTTAGTAGAGAGTCCCTTTTTTGGTTTTCTTTTTCGCAGCCCATGTTCCTAGTCGAGGGTCCCTTTCTTCTTTTTCTTGGCAATAGAAAATACGAATCATCGCATTGCGTGAAACCGGATGTTGACGTTGTCACGAAATCAAGGCAAACTAGTTCTGTTAAAATAAATTGACTTGAGTTCAAATGCGATCTTGAACGTCACGTCCACTGTCCGCTTCCAGGTTCTTTGGCTGACAAAGTCGGCCTGTCGTGCTATATGAGCCAAGAAACGAAATGGAAAATCTGTACTTTGTGAAATAAGAATCTGTAGTTTGCCAAAGGACTTTATCGCTGCGTCTACTAAACAACGCCAGGTCAGAGTGCCCGGGTAATGCGTGAAAAGTTATTGGGGGGGCGAGAGTGGGCAGATTTTGAAATGTGGAAATTTTTTTCGTTATTATTTCTCGTATGAATTTTTTTGGCGATAGCATGGATATGTTTCAGGGTTAATTAGCGTGCATGGACTTTTTTTTCATTCAATTTTCCCTTTCGCGAATATGTTTTTTTTTTACTTCGCTCGCCCTCACCCCTAAGTATTTTAATTGTCCGTCGTGTTTTAGCGACGAACACGAACCGGAAGCAAGGCCGTTTCCCTTTTTAAATGCCTTGACGATACCACATTTGTATTGATAAGTGTCAATACTCTTATGCAGGCGTTCTGCCTGAAAATTTAGGCAAAACCACCACGGACGTGGACGTGACGTTCAAGATCGCATTTGAACTTAAGTCAATTTATTTTAACAGAACTAGTTTGCCTTGATTTCGTAACAACGTCAACATCCGGTCTCACGCAATGCGATGACTCATATTTTCTAATGCCGAAGAAAAAGAAGAAAGGGACCCTCGATTAGGAACATGGGCTGCGAAAAAGAAAAACAAAAAAAAGGGACCCTCGACTAAATACCCTCGACCTCGACATAAGAACCTCGACCCTCGATGGCTCGACTAAAAGTTAGACTTGGCAGTTTCTTATGCCTGATTTAAAACGTTTAAAAAAATCCGATTATTTAATTACAAGAGGTTTTAAGGCCGCGTGCCCCGTTGTCAGCCCAATTTTGCTATCAAAAAATTCATCTCAAAATTCCTTACCAAACCATTATTTGCGAGAGCCAAAGCGGTTATTTTCACCTGGCTATCGTAAGGCTTTAGCCTGAATTCATCTTCAGTCATTGAAGATATTTTGTTTTTAAGACTTTAAAACCGCTTGTTGCATGTAATGGCGAAGTGATCTACGAGTGCGTTTCAACTAAAGTTAAGAAGTTTGAAAATATACAACTCTTATCTTCAGATATCTCCATCTGAATTTTCCATTCATCATAGAAAATTTATCGCTCTTTGACATAAGATTTTCGTTTAGGAAGAATTGGGAACAATTGCTATTTTGATAAGCGACAACAAGGTCATGATTCGAGGCAGAAGCAAACATTTGACAACTTCAAAGCAAAGTAAACTTGCGCTTGGAAGCATTAATAGAAACAGTCATGAAAATGACACCCATGCACGTGTTTTGAACCAATTTATTTGCCTTCGAGGAGAGGTTACTTCTTGGTACATGACTTTCTCAAATCTAGTTCTTTTCTTCGTTTCTATCATTTTTCCTTCCTTTAATTGCTTCATTCCTCGCCGTCCCACACTCCTCCTTCAGGAATTTCCTCTGGTTTGTACATCCAGTACATTTTGAAGTATCGATGACGTATGCCAATGTTTTGAATCCCTTTCATGTCATCTTCATCCAAGTTCACATGAAGTGCTTCAAGGTTTTCTTTGATATGATTTTCAGAGACAGATTTTGGGAGGACTGGAGTGCCACGCTTAATACCCCAGGCAAGAGCGACCTGCATTTAGACCAGAAAAAAAAGCAGGGACTTAGACCTAAGCTCCCAAAATCCACACTACGCTTTCTCTTATTTTTGTATGAAGGAGAGAGACCCGTAAACCCTTTAATTTGATAAGGATCACGGAAGAATGTATTCAAAAAGAATAATGAACGTTGGAAAAATGGGCTGAGAAGTTTGCACCATTGACCAAGAGAAAAGTCACTATGGCTGTAGCCTATATACAATAGCTGACGGTTTTGAGAAAGCTTTTTAGAGTAGCGGAGCTGAAAAACGAGCAGTAGAAAGGCGAGAGGCATGTATGAGATCAACACACTTGCGCGTGTTTCCAATGATCCTCCTCGAGGCGCCAACGAGTTAATTGTGTTTGAGCGCCCCCTTGCTAAACCGCGTCGCATGATGGCCGCAAAATGACCAACATTTTCACTTCTCAAAAAACATCTGGCCTGGTCACTTTACAAAGCTCAGTTTAAAAATGTATCAAACCGACTCGAACGTAAATTAATTTCCTGTCCATTTATATCAAAGGCTTACGCTTCTTACCAAGGCAGCCGTAGTATTGTGTTTTTGTGCAATTTTTGTTAGCACTGGATTCTCCAGCACTACTGGTTCTGTTGGGTTGACAACCGGTCTGTCTGGGGAACCCAGCGGAGAATACGCCGTCACAGCGATTCCTAAAAGTTTAGTAACGCGAAACAATAAATGACGTTCTCATATCGTCCAGAAAAATTCAGAAAAAAAAAACCTCTTATCCAGCAGCTGGAGGATGGATAAAACAACAACAATTTCATCAACCACAACAACATCGACAGTAACAGAATGCAATGTTAGGATTCTAAAATGTTCTTTTTTTTTCTTCACCTTTACTCTTTGAGAAAGATATAAATTCATCCTGGTGTAAATATGGATGAAGTTCCACTGCAAAATAGAAACAAAAAAAAAATCAACACAACGCCAGTTATAACCAGGCAGTTACTCTCCATACACTATCATTTTCGGATCTTAAGAGTATATACCTGTCTTCTGATAATTCTTTCGTAGTGAAATGGGTCAAGGCTGTTACTCAGAGGGGAGGGGTCATATGACGCACCTGATTGCCTGTTTGTCGATAGAAATCGATAATTTATAAGAAATGGCAAAACGTCTTAGTTGGCCTTCATCTTAAAAAAAAACTAGTCGCCCTCTTAAAACTGGCTGACTGGGAGACAAATAGGAAGGAGGTTGCTTGGAATACACCCCTTCGCGCAATTTTTCCTTTCGTAAGCGGCCGTTGCCATTTGAAACGGTCGTTGCCATTTTGAAACTGTCGTTGCTATTTTTCGAAACAGTCGTTGCCATTTTGTAATGAATGGCATCGACTGTTATCGAAAATGGCATTCATTACAAAATGGCAACGACTGTTATCGGAAATGGCAACGACCGCTTCAAAATGGCAACGACCGTTTCAAATGGCAACGGCCGTTTACGAAAGGGAAATCCGCTTCGCCGCCACAGATGAACCCCATCACAACAAAATACAGGTTATGACGATTTAAAAGATTATCTGAGCTTGATTCTTGGTGGTAATACCTTGATTACAAGCTGGCGGTATTCTTGCAGTTTCTAGAAGAGTCTGAGTCTTCTTCATGGAGAAGTTCGAGATTCCAATGGCTTTGCAGAGACCTTTATCGACAAGTTCTTCCATTGCCTGCAACAAAAAAAAATAAGCACGTATGACGTGCATGTGTAGCTCACGAACTGAAATGGTTGCAGGAAAGTAGAAAAAACTTAAAGCGTCGAATCACTGAGATAAAGAAAGCATTGAAAGAAATTTTGATGCTCATGATAGGAAAAAAAAAAAAAGACCAAATTAAAAGACATCATAATGACGCTAGACCGAGGGAGAAAACCAACGCCGGAGAAATGACACTTGTAAAACACCAATCACAGCCGGCCATGGTCCAGTCGACTTGTCAGGTTTCTCTTCTCAACAAATACAAAGTTTAAATCAAGATTTTGTTTCTGTCTGAGTGAAGCTCGGTGGCTTTTATAAATGAAGGAGTCCCGAAAGAGAAGTTCCGGCCCAGAATACTTTAACTTCTTGTGCGCGCCACGAGAGCACATTTCGAGAAACAGTTTAAAAAAATAGGGAAGAGGAGGCGCAGTAAGTAAACTACGTGGACAATTTAGTGGAGCGGTAACGCTCGGAGAAAGTGATCATTCCCGACAATACTGGGAGGACATGTCCCTATTTGATTGCTTTGATTATCGTTGACAATCTAAGCAGACCTTCCAAGTATTTGCAATGCCTTCAGGTGAATAGCCAATCACACCATCTGCAATACACCGCGTCGGGCTTTTTGCGTCTTTCTTGAATGCGCAAGGGAGATGTACCTAAATGAAAGCAGAAGAATGAAGCAATAATGTGACTCTTCTTCGTAATTCATATTGACGGACAACAGTATCGACGGTCAAAACTGGCGTAGTTTAATACAACTCAGGTCAGTTTACCAGGTACAAGTCGAGGTAGTCCAGCTGTAAATTTGTCATTGTTTCCTGGCAAGCGGGAAGGACATCTTCAGGTGCATGGTGTCTACACCTGAGAAGGAGACGAAGGGAATAATTAGTTGGAGAAGCACCACACGTTCATGTCCGCTCATAGCCCACGGTGCAAGCGTCTTATTGGGGCGAGTTAACGTTATTAGCTCGTGATCGTTTATCCAAACGCCATGTTTGATTTGGAGTCAGAATGGATGGTGGAAGTAGGGGGCGGGAGAAGCACTCCCCACCCCAGCCTCTCTCCTTATTTTGACCGTCACTCATCCCCCTGCTGGTACACATTTCTCTCTCTCCCCAGCCTTCCACTGCCATTAAAATTAAAGATGGCAGCCATTTTTCGCTAAGAAAACATTGAGTACTCGCTCCCCCAAATTACGCCTGCTCTGCAGGTTAGTCGGCTTATTATTTCACTTTCTTCACATTTTACTGTCTACGTGGCTTGAATTCAATCTTAATCCTGTTCGTACACTAGCCGCACTGATTCGTTCGGTCTCGGGAAAACTGAGCTTCGTACACGAAGTCGGGGCTTGATGGTGAACTATCAGAGAAAAATCTCGTAGTCTCACACGTTTTTGTTACCTTTTGTTTAAGTTCCATTCCAAAATAAAGGAGTTTCCTGGCAAAAACTTATCAAAAAGAGATAGAGGCAAACAAGACATATCAAACGATGAGAGAAACCTTCGTTTTCGTTTTATCAATAATGAACGAGTGAGGCGCGCGCTGAGAAAGAACTGGGACGTCTACGAAAAACGTAAACCGTACTCCACTTTAACCTCAAAATATACAAGTCTCCTCTCAGGAACCGAGGATATCAATATGTGATCACGTGGACGCATTGCTCAGTGCCAGAGAATACTTACCAGAGTTTGGATGTGATAAACACGTCCTCTCTTTTCAACTTTCCTTCTTTGAAGACTTCAGTTAACACTTCACCAATTTCCTCTTCGTTATCGTAGGCCCAAGCGCAGTCAATGTGTCTGTATCCATATTGCAAGGCTAGCCTAACAGCGTTTCCGACGGTCCCCTTTTTGGACTTCCAAGTCCTTAAAGTTAATCATAAATATCGGTTTAGATCCAATACTAGATAACTTCCCTTCTGACCAAAATTGAGTAAGGGTATTGTAGCGGTAGGCTTCATTGGAAAGAACTGTCATTGCATGTTATCTGATGCAAGTGATGAAGTAGGCTGTATAGCCTGAGAATTTGGTTTATCGACGCTCGAAACGTCAGCTTCAGTAATTCTCTACGATGACCAATTTACGTTATCAAATCAGTTGATAAAACCATATCATCTTTCATTATCTAACTACACACCGTAGAGTAAAAATAACGCCATAGACGAGTACAAATATCGCGCGGTATTTGTACTCCAGAGTACCGGTTGAACAGGTTTTCTCGCATCGCGCAAGCGAACAATTGAATTGAAGTTACAAAAATAAAAAATGGCGGACAATTTGAGTCATATTTCTGACGACGAAGAGTCGGAATGGCTGGCAAATATAAATCCAAGTTTACTTGAGGAATCGAGCGAAGAAAAACAGCTAGATGACCAGGAAATTTCTTCATTTACTGAAGAAAATAGAAACGCATTTGCTCACGTCAGCAGCGTACACCCATGGGCAAATGGGGGACGCTAACTTGACCGATCAGAGCGCGCGCTTTACTTTGGTTATGTTATAATAATCTTTGTTGATCCTTGTGTTGTCTCTCCTTTGATTCATTGAAAACTGTTTACCACTAGGATTCATCTCGTGTCTTGAATTTATCTCATATCTAGTTGACGACTTTTCCAAATATTGGAAAATAATAAACGAGTTGCCTTACCCCAAGCCGATAGAAGGCATCAGAGCTCCATTGTGAAGCTTCACTCCTTCAGCAGCCGCCTATTAATTACGTCAAAAGGGAATTTTAAAAGGAGTTTAAAACAAATTGCGTTATTGACTTGCGTTAGGTCACAACCTACAGGCGTGAACGAGATACCTTTTTGTTTCCTTGAGTTCACCCCAAAGCCTCGCTTTCAAGATGCCGTCAACTGATCTTGATAGGAAAGAAAAGTTGTCCCAAAACACCGAAATCAAAAGAATATTCCCATAAAACATCAAGAAAATGTCAAAGATTTGTTAAAGTTTTGGTATCAACAAGGCTTGGGGTGAGTTCTCCGTTACGTCGTCGTGCAACAGAGCTGCTCGAAGATTTAGATCGAGCCAACCATGCATCAAATTTCAACGCATGTATGCAAATTTAGATGTTTACACAAACTAACAGAGTGAAATCTGTGTATAACCACGGGAGAAAATGTGAAAATTAAGCAGTAAAACTTTGCTCAAGTAGCTTACAGCGTGCCGTTATTGGGGAAGTAATACACATGCCTAGAATTTGCGTTTGCGGAGGCAGCGTGATTATTGCGCTTAATTGCGTGACATTCCCGCAAGGTTCATTGAATGCAGAAATGCAACAAATCAATCTACCCATGTAATGTTATAAATCGTAAGTTCGATGAAGAAAGGAAGTCTGCAGTTTTGACAGCAACCGAACAGACTCTGGATCTGGACCCAACACTCCTTCCTGATCGATCGTCGATCGATACGCAAGTTGTACTGGCGATGATCGACCCCAAAAGATCCGAACAATCAGTGACGAGCTCAGGACACAAACAACTTAATTATAGAAGAAAGAAAGAATTCAGTTTTCTTACCATTGTGGTTAGTCACCAGATGTATTGAGTCTGAAAGAATTCAGTCAGATTTATATATACGATCTAAGCGCACAGACCACACCATAACAATGACAGTGCAAAAATTAGGTAACCGCTGACAACGGGAACGCGGGCTTCGTAGTAATGAAAGCGACAGTAATGGCATTTGAGGGATTTCTCCCAATTGCAAGTTCGCCCATTACCACCTTTACGAGTTCGTCCTGCAGTTTAAAAATTTCCTGAAACATTATTAGTAACATGGCATCTGAGTCTATTCTTGAAAATGTTGAGAGTTTCTAGTCTGCTAGTTGCTAATGTGGGCTCTATTGCAAAGTTCTTCTGCGTGATTCAGAATAAAAAAAATTGATTGAAAGAATGCTTGTCTTTTACTTGTCTATTGCGGTAATTGTTTGTTAGAGTTAACAAAGGTATACTTTGATGGAAGTGTTTAGAGGTTCGGTAGGAACTTTGGAGGTTACTATAGTGTAAACTGGGTTGGGCCTCGAGAAATTGGTTGAAGCAAATATCAGTTGAAATTTTTCAGATTTGCGATATCAGTAGAATTTTTATTTCTCGATCGTTGGTAGATTATGTCCTGAAAACTTGAGTCGTCGTAACGTCAGTAGTGGGACCTATCCTGTTTCCTCGTTCCTGCTATAATATCAAGAAATGGATAGAGATTCTAGTCTTCTCAGATAAGGACGAATAAACCGTAGGCCCCGTCTCCTGCAAGGTTAGGGGTAAGAGACGTCAATTTCCCACGCAAGAGATTACTGTGTGGTGGATGTCCTCCCCTGGGGTGGGATGGGTGGGGAAAGATAGCAGGTCCACATCAGCAAATTGCTGCCATAAACTTAACCTGCTCAAAAAAATAAAGATGATGATGATGATGATCTTTGATGTCGGTAAGAAAAAGTTACTGTCAGTCTAGAGATACTGAGGGCTTGGAGATTGGGACTGAAAAGGACCCTGCCACTTTACCCGGATCAACACGCCTATTAATCCTGGCAAGGGAAAACATTTCTTGCTATTAGTTTGAATCGTCAACCGCGACCTTAGATATGACTTCTAAATGGGCGTTTCCCGAAGTTTGGGAGACACTTTTCTTTTCTTTTCTCTTGTTTGTGTTAATTTCTTTTTTGATATCATCCACCCATGAACTCTATCGGAGTGGAGTTTTTCATCAGAAAATTGGAGAGCAAGGCGGATAGAGTTCTAGGAGCCATTTGCTCTGGAGAACTAACAAAATAGTTATCTTGAGTTAATATTTTGCAGGTTTCTTAACATGTATCAAATCTGTAATTATCTATACCATAGATAACTTTGTGGACATCAGCATACACCCAATCAAAGGAAAATGAAATAAAACAACTCAGCGCAATTCAAAGTAGTGTAACTCAATGCACTGCAATTTAATTCAATAAAATACGCGATACTCCGAAGTCATTTAATTTGTTTCTCTCGGCCAAAACTACCTCAAAACTAAATATGGAATAGAGCTTTATATTAGAAATAAAATTATGCATTAAATCAGTCGCTTTAAATAAAATTAGCCGTCGTCAACCACGTCGTTGGTCATTTTACGTTGTTGTTTGGCAGAGGACGCAAAGAAATTTACAAAGATTTACAACGCAGGTGCACAGCTATTCTGCTCATAAAACCTTTTGTTTAGCGACGTTCTCGTTGCCGTTACGTCCTCCCTGATGTATGACGTAAGATGGCTGACACGAAAAAAGCCAATTGGCGACAAGCTTGGGACCACGTGGGCTCGAAAGATGACAAGGCGCGCTCTTCAAATCTTTCTATTCAGACAACAACACCTGAAAATATGGCCGGCAGTTTTAATCTTCCGCAAAAAGAAACAAAACATGCTTCTTCAAGGCTCATTAGGTGGTGAAACCCAACAAACATTTTCCGAATAACGAGGAATGAGAAAAAACTGGTGAGTTAAACTATTTGTTTTCAATAAGGTTTTACTTAACTTTAAGTAAAAAATAAAATTTCGTACATGTGCGTGTTGCACGCAGAAACCTGTAGCTCTGTCCGGTCTATAAAATTCACCCGTTATGCAAAGTTTGGTTGAGAGATTCTGTTAAACAGAGGTTAGCTCATATCAAATAATGTGCTATAATTTCTTTTTTTGTTTCAGAACTTACCAAAATAGTTCCTACCTTCTTGGCTTGTTTGCGTTTGTTAAATGCAAATGTTGCAGCCGGGGAAGAGAGACACGCTGGAGTGGAAACAGAAACAGGTGAGTAATACTTCATCGTTGCATTTTTAAAATATCTCAATGGAATTTTCGGAAATTCAAACTGAATGCTTTAGACCTGAGAATAATTACAGGAGAATTTTCTTAAAGGTAAATAAGTTTCCTGAATGGCTTTTCACCCGAAAACACGCGCTGCGTGTTTCAAGAACATCTCCTATTTTTTTGCTCGCAAATTCAATTATTCCATTGTAAAAAATTCCATGAATAAAACTAGATAATACGACGGGAAAAAGTCCAAAAACGTTCTTTCACTTTTTATGTTATGGTAAAAGTTTTGCACTGGTCACTCCTATAATTGTTGCTTGTTACATCTTTTTCTCGGGCGTCTCGATTTCTCTGAAAAAAAGCGCGAATTAGGTCGATTTTTGCTGCCTCTATAGTAAATCAGCACCGTTTTAAAGAACTCCAACAGACAGTTCCACCCCTCCCACAAAAAAAATGAAATTACGGCAGGATTTCTGCACACCCACAAACTTCATTCTTGAATAAAAAGAAAACAATGCGAAAACAATAGATTCCTTTTGGGAATTATGGCTTTGTTTCAGTGCAGCATGGGGTTCTACGGAAACCTTCCTAAAGTACATTTGCGAAAAAATTTATAATCTTTCTTTCGAAATTAACCATCAGACTGTAAAGGTGTTCAAATCGGAAGTATGTCTTTTTCTTTATTTTCGCTCAGTATTTACTCAGAATATTCATCCCCGTCGTTCCTTTCCTCTACAGTTTTCCTCCATTTTTCGGTTTAATTTTTTTTTGGAAATAAGAGCATTCAAGCGAGTCAGTTCCTCGTTAATCAACTTGCGTAGGTTAACACTACGTTTCGCAAAAAAACTCGCATTCTCTAGTAGAGAAGGTAAATATTCCTGCAGTTAAGATATTTTTACTGTTCTGGCTTCAGGTTTTGCTCTGTTCTTATCTTTCACTCTAGGCATGGCTCCATTTTATTTTGTTAACATGTGTCAAATTTGCAATGATCAATACCATAGGTAACTTTGTGGGCATCGGCATAGACCCAATTAAATGAAAAAAAAATAATAATAAAAAAAAAAGTCGGTGCAATTCAATGTAGTGTAATGCAATGCAATATAATTAAAAAAATACAATACGATGACGAAAAGTGGGAGCATATGGCAGGTCTCACTAGGAAACTGTAGATTCTTAAAATGACAACTTTACACAGCAATTAATCTCGGTTTTTGGAAATAGAATTCTTTGTCCCCTTGACCGAAAGTAAAAGGAGTCTTTAAAGGACTGACACTTAGCAGGCCTGGACACTTGATAATATTTGAGGGAGTGGTTTATCAATGTAACAATGTATGACGTAAGATGGCTGACACGAAAATGGCCAATTGGCGACAAGTATGAGACCACGTGGGCTCAAAAGAAGACAAGGCGCGCTCTTCAAATTTTTCAATACATAACAACAAGTGAAAATAGGACAAACAGTTCTAGTGTTCCGAAAAAAGAAGCTAAACATGCTTCTTCAAGAATCATAGGGTGTCGAAACCCAACAAACAGTTCTGAATAACGAGGAATGAGAAAAACTGGTGAGTTAAATTGTTTGTAGTAAATAAGGTTTCACTAGTATGAAAATGAAAAATTAACTTTCTTACACGTGCATGTTGCACACAGAAACCTGTAGCTCTGTTCGGTCCGGAAAATTCCCCTTTTTATGCTAAGTTTGGTTTAAGATATTCTGTTAAACAAAAGTGAGATCATATTTAATAATATAACTTCATTTTCGTTACAGAACTTACCAAAAAAATTCCTACCTTCTTGGCTTTCTTGCGTTCGTTAAATGCAAACGTTGCAGCCTCGAAAGAGACACAAGTTGCAAAGGAAACAGAAACAGGTAAATAATGCTTCATTCTTGCATTTTTAAAATATCAGTGGTATTTTAGACAATTCAAACCGGTTGCTTGAGACTTGAGAATAATTAACGATAGAATTTTCTTCAAAGTGAACAAGTTTCCAAAACAGTTCCCGCCGTGAATGGCTTTTCACCCGAAAAACACGCGCTACATGTTTCAAGAACGTTTCCTATTTTTCCCCTTACAAATTCAGTTATTTCACACTAACAAAATTCGCTGAGTAAAACTAGATAACATAACGGAAAAAAAAGTCTTTGCGTTCATTTCCTGTTAATATTATGGTGAAAGTTGCGCACTGGTCACTCTTATCATTTTTGTTTTTTCAATACTGTTGTTTGTTACATATTTTTCTCGGGCGCCTTGTTGTCACAAAAATCCGCGAATTAGGTCACCTTTTGCTGCCTCTAAAGTCCATTACCACCGTTTTAAAAAATTCAACAGACAGTTTTACCCCTCCCACCACCAAAGAAAAGAAAATACGGGAGAATTTTGCACACCCCCATGCTTCATTACTTATACAGTTCTTGAATAAGAAGAAAGCAATGCGAAAACAGTAGATTCCTTTTAGGGACTATGGCTTTGTTTCAGAATAACACGAGGTTATACGGAAACCTTCCTAAGGTACATTTGCGAAAAAATTGAAAATAACCTTTCTTAAAAATTAACCATCAGATTGTAAAGGTGTTCAAATTGGAAGCTGTCTTTTTCATTATTTTTGCTGAATATTTACACAGAATATTCACCCCCGTCGTTCCTTTCCTCTACGATTTTCCTCCTTTTGTCGGTTTGATGATTCTTGGAGATAAGAGCCTTCAAGCGAGTCAGTTCCTCGTTAATTAACTTGCGTAGGTTAAAATTACATTCCCAAAGGAAAAATGTTGTTGCATTTGTTAAGATATGACTGTTTCTTGCTTGAGGTTATGCCCTGGTCTTATCTGCACTCTATGCGTAGCTCCACTTTAGTTTTTAGGATTTTTCAAGAGTTACCTTCTCATAAATGGCATTCTATGACAAAGATTCTGTTCTTGAGTTGTCTATTTATCATTCATTCATGCATCCAATAGGTCCCTCTGTCATCCATTCATTCATCCACCCATCCATTCCTTTATTCCTTCATTCCTCTCTTCCTTCCATCCTTCGTTCATACTTGCATTAGTTCCTCCATTCACTAACTCGTGAACTCTATCAACAATGTATAAATCCCTCGTTAAATTTTTTTTTCGTTTCAGCATTAACCCTCTTACTGTGGAATGCAACCGAGTTAGTTCACCACCTCGTCCAACCACCACACCAATAAAGCAACATTGTACCAGCTTGACTCTGATGAGGACATTTTAAGATGTGGGGAATTGGATTGTTGGAAGATGAGACCTCAGGTTTCTCTTCACTCCTCTTCAATTTACACAACATCTTAGGATTTACTCACAGATGTTCAACTGGGAAAGAAGACGCAGATGGAAGACAAAATCAAACTGGTTAGCTTATTCCTTTTGGGTTGGCAGGGAGGGTTATTGTTAGAGCTCTGGATGAACCTTCATCAAATTTCGGCTTGAAGTCCATTGACTTCGTATTCGGCTTAATTTAATGTAGTTAGGTTAGATAGTTGGGTCCCCTTGGGTTGGCTGGGTCCTCCCTTTAGGTCTCTCTTTGGGTTCCTTTTCAGGTACTTTCGGCCTAGGTTCGGCATAGGTTCTCGGTTTAGGTTCGAATAGGTTTCGGCTTGGCTCTCACTTCGCAATCAACTTCAAGACTACGGCTCTCGGTCACTGTTTTGTCTTCACTGCAGCAAGGAAGCACAACAGTTCTTCTACGGTCATCACAACCTTTTTCGGAACTGAAAATCTCCCGCTTAGTTGTGCGCTAAAAAGTTATTTTTTCATTTTAAGTTTCACTGGATAGCAGTCACACAAAGGATTGGTATCGAGTGAGGCTCTTTCCTCCAAAATATACTTTAAAATTCAAAACCATTTTGGCCTAAAGGTTCAACCAGACATTTTTTTTATTGTACGTAACTGGACGTTTTAAGCCATTCAGCAGGGGGAGTATGCCCATTTGCTACTTCTAACATGTTTAGTGGTTTAGCTCCAGTTGAAGCCGCCAGTCGAGGCTTCATTTAGTGGGAAATAGGAGATATGCACACACCACAGTTAGGTCACAAAAAAATTAAGCCAATTGAACAATACATTGTGATGGCTTGGGAGCTGTCAGTCAGAATTTTGGGCCATTATAATTCAAGACAATTATTTTGTCATGTCAGCCTAAATTCAAAGAGAAATCAACTCATTACTTTACATCATAAATCACACGAGGATGTTTCAGTGAAGAGGACATAGCTTTGAGTTGAAAGAAATGGCCAATAATGAACTGTTAACTTTTTATGCATACTTTAGGCCAATTGTTTTTATCATCACAGCAAACTTGCTGTCAGACAAATTGTTGTAAATAATACTCTCCACTGAACACTAATGGAGCTATCATGGAGAAGGTAAGGTCAGCAGGTACGTAAAAACATTTAATTACTATTCCTTCGGCTATCTGGCACTTCCGGAACTTGACGTCATCGTCATATTCGGCTTTCGGTTCACAGTATAATTGGCATCCAATTAACTATACTGACCAGTGGCCTGGTAACGAATATTTTGTTAGCAGGCTGCATCTGCATACACTCCATCTGGGACACCCTGGGTGTTCCTTCGTGGTGTCGACATTTACTGACACAGGAACACTTGAGGTTTCCTCAGATGCTAAATTTTTCATTTAGGATTGCGCGTCCCAACCATACACACTTAACTTAAAATAAAAATGATGTAACATTTTGAAAATAATAAAAACAAAAAATCTGTGTCTCTGTCTACTTTTGTACAGATAATCAAGAAACTAAATACTACTAAACATTCTTTTTCAGCACAAAATTTACTTTTCAGCTATTTATGCAAACCATGCAAAATACATAAATCTACTGACAATTTTTCTTTTTCAGGATTATTAGATGAATATGTTAAGTAACATGATGTAAAAGATTTGAAAACAATAAAAAACAAAGACTGGTGTCTGAGTATTTTTTTTTTTTAAAAAAACACTGGATAAAAACTACTAACTGGCTCCTTTTTTTCAGGACTGTTTATATCTTTCAACTGGTATTCTGTACAGATGCCACGCAAAACATAATTTTAAATCTACTAACATTTTAATTTCAGGAGATTTAGACTAGGTTCATCTTGTAAAAGTGGTTCAAAAAATAAAATGAGAAAAACCTATGTGTGTAGTTTTATCGTTTCAAAAAAATTACTGACAACATTCACTTTTCAGGACACAAAAAGACTAATCAATGTGTACTTTTTTTCATGGGCATTCACAACAACTGGCAAAGTAAGTCTTGTAATTATGGATAATATGATGACAATGACACGTACATTTTCTCAAGTCTCCAGGACGTCTTGTTACAGGCCAGAAACAACTTGAGATGAGAAAAACAGGTTGAAAGCTTATTTAAAAGGTATGCAATTGTTTCAGTTTTGACCTGCTGAGTGACACAGAGTAATTAGACTGAAGATTACATGACTTGTTGGAGAACACATTCATGGAGACAAGATGCCTGCCTATATCTTGTTTTACATCTCAAGTGTGCCAAAAGTAGATGGCAGGTCAGATTATATGCCTATTTGAGTTTTTTCAGCAGCATATAATTTATAAGAGCACAAAAGAGGCAAAATTGTGTGGTAAATATAAAGACGCTCAAGTCAGAAGGAACACAAGTATGCTATGGCCTTACTTGAAATTAATACTGAAATTTAGAGTAAACTGAAACAAGTCAGATAATTTTGCAAAGGCACATAAGAAAATTAGAAAACAGTATCCTGGAAAGATGAAGGCAAACAATGGATATATCTCGTACTGTATGAATAATCAATTGTCTGTTGGGGAGAAAGAAATCGTTTATACTGCATCTCCAGAACTTTCAAGATATGCACAAAGAGGACTTTTGACTGTATTAAATAAGACTGTGTTACTCTTGAGAAGTCTGCAGTTTATATTTTGTAGCTGATAGACCAGGAACTTCATGGGCACTTACTATCATCATCACAGGTAAGGCACAATTAAAGTATAAGAATTAGATTCACAGCAGTTCTTCAATGCTATGTTGCCCCAAGCAAAGGAAAGTGAAAGTTATTTTAACAGAAGAGGAAACTTGCTTTACCAAAGTATTTCAATCTTTATGGGATCCAAACCCAAGAAACACTGTCTCGATCACACTGGGTAAAAGTTGAAGGTGAAGCTGCTTTTATCCTAATGGGATTCAAACCCATGAAACACTATCTCGCACTGGGCAGCAGCTGATGGTGAAGGTGCTTTTATCCTAATGGGATTCAAACCCATGAGACACTGTCTCACACTGGGCAACAGCTGATGGCAAAGGTGCTTTTATCTTCAGTTAATGGGATTCAAACCCATGAAACACTGTTTCACACTGGGCAACAGCTGATGGTGAAGGTGCTTTTATCCTAATGGGATTCAAACCCCTGAAACACTGTCTCGCACTGGGCAACAGCTGATGGTGAAAGTACTTTTATCCTAAAAGGATTCAAACCCATGAAACACTGTCTCGCACTGGGCAACAGCTGATGGTGAAGGTGCTTTTATCCTAATGGGATTCAAACCCATGAAACACTGTCTCACATTGGGCAACAGCTGATGGTGAAAGTCCTATCCTAATGGGATTCAAACCCATGAAACACTGTCTCACACTGGGCAACAGCTAATGCTAAAGGTGCTTATCCTAATGGGATTCAAACCCACGAAACACTATCTTGCACTGGGCAACAGCTGATGCTGAAGGTGCTTTTATCTTCAGTTAATGGGATTCAAACCCATGAAACACTGTCTCACACTGGGAAACAGCTGATGGTGAAGCTAGGTGCTCTTATCTTCAGTTAATGGGATTCAAACCCATGAAACACTGCCTCACACTGGGCAACAGCTGATGAAGGTGCCTTTATCTTCAGTTAATGAGATTCAAACCCATGAAACACTGTCTCACACTGGGTAACACCTCATGGTGAAGATGCTTTTATCCTAATGGGATTCAAACCCATGAAACACTGTCTCGCACTGGGCAACAGCTGATGGTGAAAGTACTTTTGTCCTAAGGATTCAAACCCATGAAACACTGTCTCGCACTGGGCAACAGCTGATGGTGAAGGTCCTTTTATCCTAATGGGATTCAAACCCATGAAACACTGTCTCCCACTGGGCAACAGCTGATGGTGAAGGTGCTTATCCTAATGGGATTCAAACCCCATGAAACACTGTCTCACACTGGGCAACAGCTGATGCTGAAGGTGCTTTTATCTTCAGTTAATGGGATTCAAACCCATGAAACACTGTCTCGTATTGGGAAACAGCTGGTGGTGAAGGTGCTTTTATCCTAATGGGATTCAAACCCATGAGACACTGTCTCACACTGGGCAACAGCTGATGGTGAAGGTGCTTTTATCCTAATGGGATTCAAACCCATGAAACACTGTCTCACACTGGGAAACAGCTGATGGTGAAGGTGGTTTTATCCTAATGGAATTCAAACCCATGAAACACTGTCTCGCACTGGGCAACAGCTGATGGTGAAAGTACTTTTATCCTAATGGGATTCAAACCCATGAAACACTGTCTCACACTGGGTAACAGCTGATGGTGAATGTGCTTTTATCCTAATGGGATTCAAACCCATGAAACACTGTCTTACACTGGGCAACAGCTGATGGTGAAGATGCTTTTATCCTAAAGGGATTCAAACCCATGAAACACTGTCTCACACTGGGCAACACCTGATGGTGAAGGTGCTTTTATCCTAATGGGATTCAAACCCATGAAACACTGTCTCACACTGGGTAACAGCTTATGGTGAAGGTGCTTATCCTAATGGGATTCAAACCCATGAAACACTGTCTCACATTGGGTAACAGCTGATGGTGAAGGTGCTTTTATCCTAATGGGATTCAAACCCATGAAACACTTTCTCACACTGGGTAACAGCTGATGGTGAAGGTGCTTTTATCCTAATGGGATTCAAACCCATGAAACACTTTCTCACACTGGGCAACAGCTGATGGTGAAGGTGCTTTTATCCTAATGGGATTCAAACCCATGAAACACTGTCTCCCACTGGGTAACAGCTAATGGTGAAGGTGCTTTTATCTTCAGTTAATGGGATTTAAACCCATGAAACACTGTCTCGCACTGGGCAACAGCTGATGGTGAAGCTAGATGCTTTTATCCTCAGTTAATGGGATTCAAACCCATGAAACACTGCCTTGCACTGGGCAACAGCTAATGAAGGTGCTTTTATCTTCACTTAATGGGATTCAAACCCATGAAACACTGTCTCACACTGGGCAACAGCTGATGGTGAAGCTAGGTGCTTTTATCTTCAGTTAATGGGATTCAAACCCATGAAACACTTTCCCACACTGGGCAACAGCTGATGGTGAAAGTGCTTTTATCTTCAGTTATGGAATTCAAACCCATGAAACAGTCTCACACTGGGCAACAGCTGATGGTGAAGGTGCTTTTATCTTCAGCGCATGGGATTCAAACCCATGAAACACTGTCTCCCAGTGGGTAACAGCTGATGGTGAAGGTGCTTTTATCCTAATGGGATTCAAACCCATGAAACACTGTCTCACACTGGGCAACAGCTGATGGTGAAGGTGCTTTTATCCTAATGGGATTCAAACCCAAGAAACACTGTCTCACACTGGGGAACAGCTGATGGTGAAGGTGCTTTTATCTTCAGTTAATGGGATTCAAACCCATGAAACACTGTCTCACACTTGGTAACAGCTGATGGTGAAGGTGCTTTTATCCTAATGGAATTCAAACCCGTGAAACACTGTCTCCCACTGGGAAACAGCTGATGGTGAAGGTGCTTTTATCCTAATGGGATTCAAACCCATGAAACACTGTCTCGCACTAGGCAACAGCTGATGGTGAAGGTGCTTTTATCCTAATGGGATTCAAACCCATGAAACACTGTCTCACATTGGGTAACAGCTGATGGTGAATGTGCTTTTATCCTAATGGGATTCAAACCCATGAAACACTGTCTCACACTCGGCAACAGCTGATGGTGAAGGTGCTTTTATCCTAATGAGATTCAAACCCATGAAACACTGTCTTGCACAATGATTAACAGACAGTGAAAGTGCTTCAGTAAAAAAAGTATAAACTTAAACCAGAAGCATTTAAACCTGAATGGGATTCAAACCCATGAAACACTGTCTTACACTATAAGTAACAGACAGTGAAAGTGCTTAGTACATGGAAAAGGATTTAACCTAAGTCAAAAGCATTTAAAACCTTAAAATGGGATTCAAACCCATGAAGGCAGCAATAAAAAGACTTGAAGTACAACAGTTCAGAAAAGTATTATGAAGGATTTTGCACAATTAATCCAATGTGTTAAAGGTTTTTTTACAGTAGCTGTGATGGAATGTATAGGGAAGCAGTCAGTCAAAATTTCCTACACGAGTCACTGCTTTACATCAAAAATGCCAAGAAAACTACCAATATGTGTGTTGGCTGGGCCAGGGATAAAACAAGGACCTGTCAACAACCTACAAATTCCTGGAGAAGCAAGCTCAAGGTAGGTTAAGTACTAATTAGCACAAGTTTCAAATTGCATGCATATGTTGCCCCAGCTGATATAAAACAGATGAAAATAAGAGCTACAGGTAAAGGAAATGCTTTGATCACTGCAAGGGTACAATTATTGTAAATTGGGAAATAAACAATTAACGGGAAAGTTTAAAACGGTTCTCCATACCTATTCTTTTGGCCCTCACCGATGTAGGTGTGAAGTTCAATTAATTCAGGATATGCACTAATATCAGACTAAATTAAAACCATTAATGAAGAAGTTTATATCCTTTGTCTGCCACGTGTTTTCATTTGCAGATAAAATTATTTCATTTGTTTATATATCAGTTTCATAGTTATGTACCCGAAGTCCTGAAGTGTGCAATTGGGGATCAATCAAAATGCTGGCTGTGCAACAGTGCTGTACAATGACAATTGCAAACACAAGCTGACCATGTAAAACAACCTGTATCGATGATAACATAAATGAATACTTCATTAAGGTAAGGAAAATAACTAAGACGAAGAAGAACTGCCACGATGATTTAAACTGGCTTGATCATTAACCCCTCAACTCCTAAGATCTGATTGTTAATTCTCCCCTCAGTAGCTACTGCAAATTTTCCAGTAGATTAGTTAGGAGAATTTGGTTTTAGATCAAGATAATGACTTTTAGCTGATAATCTTGAGCATTCTCACAACTATAAATCTGCTGAACAATGGAATTGGATACGATAGGGAGAAGTTACATGCTGATCACCTCTGGAAGTTAAAGCATTAAAAACAAGAAAATTAAGTTGTTACTCCTGTGTACCTTTATATCAAATTTGTGAACTCCAAAAATGAAAGGGAAAGCATGCTTAGAAATCTCTTGAGTCAAAAATCTCTTTAGCAACAGTATCTATACCTACCCAGAGTTTCTTGATTTTTATCCCACTTTTTTAGCATTATTTCATTGTTTAATAGGTTCAAGGTTGTGCTCTAAGAAATATTGAAGGGATCGAGCCCAGTGTTCTGAAACTGTGAAATCCAGGGTACCCAGCATATGCTTTTTACGTATGATGCACGATCCTCGCAGTAGATAGCGCTATTTAAGCAATAGCGAAAATCAGACCTGAAAAAAATCAGGCCTGTACGGGATTCGAACCACTGACCTCTGCGATACTAGTGCAGCGCTCTTACCAATTGAGCTAACAAGCCAACTGGAAGCAGGCCGTTAAGTTGATCAACTTAACGGCCTGCTCCCAGTTGGCTTGTTAGCTCAATTGGTAAGAGCACTGCACTAGTATCGCAGAGGTCAGTGGTTCGAATCCCGTACAGGCCTGATTTTTTTCAGGTCTGATTTTTGCTATTGCTTAAATAGCGCTATCTACTGCGAGGATCGTGCATCATACGTATCTAATACCGCAGTTCAAAATATATGAACTTCATATATTTCATTGTATCTGATATGCTTTTTATGAAAAAACAAAAATTCTGGAGTCACCCAAGAGCAAAAGTAAGGTGTCAGGGACCACCACTGACACTCCTAGACAACAGCCCTGAGGTTACTCCAGTGACCTTTAATTCTCAAGATGATTGTTATTTTTCCCTGTTGCTGCTACACAATTCCCTATATGTTAGTTATGAGAATTTGGTGTAAGATCAAGATAACAACTTCTGCCTGATAAGTTTGAGTATTCTCATTAACTGTATGCTGGAAAATGTGTGCCTTGGATATTTAAGGGAGAAGTCACATGTTAGCTATAGTCACTTCTGGGAGTTAATCTTTTAGGTTTGAAAATACACATGCATTTATCCAAATTCATCTTTGGATTTGGTCATTAGTTTTGAGTTTGCACATTGATGTAATATTGTACAAGTATGTAAAGGTGTGCTTTTGTGGTTTAGGCACAAATGGACCTCTACTGATGACTGAAGTTGAACTACTGATGGAAAGAAATTCGATTGGTTTAACTCATTATAAATGGTTCTTTTTTGTTCCAATATATGCAACAAAAACTTAGGAGTGATAGCACCAGTGATCATTTTACGTTTGCTGCCTGCTAGTCGAATGAATGTACAAGCACAACTAAAGAAAACTTGCAGGAACTATTTAGAACACGCCTTAAAACCCCAAAGGTTGCACCATAGCACAGGTTGGGGGTGCACGGTCCCCTTTTCCCCTCGCACAAGGGGGGTTTTTAGGGGTTTACGTGTCCGGCTTAGGTGCATTAGGTTAGTTTTACAATTTACTGAAAATTTAGGAGTTTAATTTAAGTAAGGCTCAGATGAAAACTTTACACCTTGAGTGAACAGGTGCTGTTTTTGTTTTTTTTCTCACTAAAGTTTGGGATTTTTTTTTTTTATTTTCAGGGTACTTCTCTATTTATATTTTGTAGACTCTAGGTCAGGCATCAAATGGAAATTCTCTTCTCTAAGAAGGCAATTTTTGACTTGAAGTCAAAAATTGTGTCGAACTATTTATTTCAAAAATAGTCGCTTGAGTTTGACCATTTCAGAAGTAAAAGTTCTGGTATGAGTTTATTGGACAGCTTAATAAGCTCAAGATTAAGCTATTTTGGTACAAAATAGCTCAATGAAAGAGAAATTTCATTTAAATACTCTTTCCTTTGTCTCCTGAATGTGATTAGAGAAGTGTGCTAAAAAGAAAAATTAACTTAAAGCAAAATGATTTATTCCACTTGTACGTTTGCACCATTACACAACAGGTATGTTGTTCAATCTGAGCCTCTAAAATCAGTGGTTCTTGCTTTCATAGAATTAACTTCTTTAAGGTGAAAGAAACTTTAATTTGATTACTTCCATACACTAAATTCTGAACTTGACACATCAGACTCCTCTCAAATAACACGTACTAATAACCTTAACAAGCAACTGATACTAATTCATTTAATTAATTGAGTGGGAGTTCAAGATGTTTCAGGTCTGATATAGCATCTAAGTATATACAAAATTAGAATGGTTTTATGGATTTACTCTTAGATTTAAGCCTGATAGACTGTTAAGGTAGTTATATTTATTTTCAACCACAAGTAGGAATTATGGTAATAATTTAAATAAAGAAATAATAAATAATTAGTTATTAAATTAAATATGTTGACAATTAGTGGTCTTGTGTTGATCAGACCACACAAATAAATCTTCAAAGCCTTTTGTCTCTTCTATACTTTTATCAATCTGATTTCCATCCCAGTTTAAGTCATGACCAGAGACCAGAATAGTGTATTGTTTCCTTCCCTAGAATTTCACCACAAAAATCATATCACCACAGGTTGTTTCACACCCAAACTAAGTATCTTGCCCTTAATGCAGTCGTAACAACAATTTTACCAATTATACATGAAAAGGCAAATTACCTTAGATGTGTCATGGTATACACTGAATGCAAATATGGCATCCAATTTGAATTGCCATCGTTCTGGACTGACTAGCCTCTCGCCCATGTAATAATCCTTGTGTTTCCACGTGAATACGAGGCTATAAGTCAGTCCAGAACAATGGCAATTCTAACTGGACGCCATATTTGCATTCAGTGTAGGTCTAGCATGGTTAAATGCTTCTCTTGGTGGATCCAATGTCTTCGCAGGATCCCACTCCTGACACCATGTTAAGATTTTGCGTTTAATGAAAAGCAACAATAAGTATAATATGAAATAAAGTTACCTGAAGCATGCTTGCCATATATAGACCCAAGTGACACACCATGTATGGTGTGTCATGCTAGACATACCATGACAAGATGACAGACTTTTTTCTAGTTTTTTTTTTTTGTATCAGTAGCACTGTAGTAAGAAATCCACCATGATCAACAATAATTGCCATCATGATGATCACACTTGGAGTCAATCATTTGGTTTGAGGACAACTTTACCTGGACATTATAGCACAAGGGAACATAAATAGCAGGGAAATTAACCACCATATGTAGTGCTCTAAAGACATAGGGTACCATCTCATATTGGTTGAAACAAATCCAGGAAAGATTTCAATACAACCCCATACATTAATTATGCATTCCACTTCATAAAGACTAAATATAAAGGTTTCTTTGCAACGCTCTATGCATAATTATGCATGGGTTTATATGGAAATCTTGCCCAAATCCATTCATACCTCTCAAAGGAACGGAAAGGTGTAGAGAGAGAGCGGGGGGGGGGGGCCTCTTTATTCTATTTAATATTCAAAGAGCCTGAAGATCACTGAAGGGGCTAACATCCCAACCTCAGGACACGTTTCTCAGATATTCTGTCTCGTGTCACCAAAATTTCGGGCTTCCTTATTAAGGAAGTAAAAATTTCAGTATCGCCAAGTTT
Organism: Stylophora pistillata; assembly: GCF_964205215.1. Lineage (NCBI taxonomy): Eukaryota > Metazoa > Cnidaria > Anthozoa > Scleractinia > Pocilloporidae > Stylophora > Stylophora pistillata. The sequence goes on along the minus strand of NC_142526.1, from coordinate 26,829,316 downwards.
CGCACAACCGCAATTTCGAGTTCCCCTCCCCCCCCCCCCCCCACACCTCCCTCTGACATGACTTTGTTTCCTGCTACTCAGTGCGTTAGTCTTACCTGGTTTAGGGATCCCTGGCCGTGGCTGCGAATCGACTGTACTTGTTAGCTTTTTCAAATAATTGATGAATTATCGCAATCCAAAGTAAACAAACGGTATAAGAGAAGAAACTCTAGTTGCACCGGTGTAATGACTGCGGCAATTTTGATGAATGGGATGCACTTGACGCCATTTTAATGCGCGATGCTCTCGCGTGATCCCAGAAGCACTCGCGGACTATTATTATTATTGTTATTATCATTATTACTATTACTATTATTATTATTTTTATTATTATTATTAATATTATAATTATTATTATCATAATCATTATTACATTTATTTACTTTTAGTAATTAGTGTAGCTGGCGTTTTTGTGCGCGCCAGGCGAGCAGCGAAGCCGCGAATGGGAAAAAGCCTGCTAAGCGTGTGGTTTTCGGCACCCTTCCCCCGTAGCTTGATGCAGCCTGAAGTATACGGTCCCGATTTTCACATTTCTCTTCCGTGCATTAATATATCTTTTACAAGTTACTTGGAGAAACTTTCTTCGGCGTCAAGAGTGGGAAAACAAGAAATAGCGACAATGATAAGGGGACCCAGCCGATTAATTGTCCAGCGCGGACTTGCGTCAGGCGGAATAAGGCGGTCTGGTCCAACTGCTAGAAGTTAGTCGGTGAGCATCCTCGGAGACCCAGGGGCTGAGTGGATTTCAAGTTAGGGCATGAAGAGCCCCTGGGGACATTTTCTTACAAGACTAGTTCCAAACGGTCGCAGTCGTTCTGCCATCTGATTGGTGCCAGAAAATCTTTGTGTTTTTCTGCCCAATCAGAGTGAAGTGTGCTTTAGAGTCCTTTCGTGTGTTTTAACACGGACATATACTTGTAGCGCAGTTGCTCACCATGTTTGTTTGGACCGTGCGACAGAGATTTTCTTGTGAAAAGTTTCAGTCTCGGTACACAACGTAAGAGAAATCGATCAGAATGTCCGCGAAAATCTTACCGGAAAATTATACTGAATACTTTCGCAGGTATCACTAGAGAACGTGTTTTAAAGTTTGCGAGGTTTGTATACCACACGATGGTTGCAGTCATTGATATGTCGCTTTAAACGATAAACGAGATTTAAGCTTAAATCTTTCTAGATTTTTTGCATAATTTGCTGTGACTGAAACTTTGCCAATCTCGTGAAGTTATTTCCTCGCACGGGCCACGCAGGTATGTCGAGCAACTGGTACTTGCGAAACGTTCTGTGCATGCCAAACTCTAATCTCATCTTCGCTCGAAAAAAAAGAAAAGCTAAGCGTGGAAATATTTGCTTATTAGATGTGGGTAGATGACCCTGTACTACTAAGCTGACATTTGCAATAAAGCAAACCCGCCCTTTCCATCCAATATTTCTTGGTCTTTGGTTTTGTTTTTCCCACTGAAAACAGCATCGGATCGATTCCCAATGATCAAAGGTATTTAACTTGGTCTTCAGCAATCGACAGACTGAGGTGAAATGACAATGACCGAGGGACTAGAAGAGAATCCGTGGCCTTCCTAGCTCAAGAATTTCAACACTCTAGACAGCAGTTGAAAGATTAAACTCTTTCCAAACCCCTTCGGTAACTGCCCGAAAACATCTCTCCTTCCCACGATGTTCTCGTTAATAAGTTTTTGTTCAGATTTTAATTAGCAAACCGGAAACACAGCTAAGCTTTCTCTTAGCACTTGCTGGAGGTCGTCCACGAACTTAACGTTCTCTGCAACCTTGGCCGTATTGTGAATGACTTTACTACTAAGATTAGATTTTGGCGCGCAGAGAAAGCAGAAAGCTACGTAGGCGAAAGCGCCAGTTGCTCGACATACCTGCGTGGCCCGTGCGACGAAATAACTTCTAGTGATACCTGCGAAAGTATTCACTATAACTTCCGATAAGATTTTCGCGGACAATCTGATCGATTTCTCTTACTTTGTGTGCCGAGACTGAAACTTTTCATCTCAAGCAAATCTCTGTCGCACGGTCCAAACAAACATGGTGAGCAACTGGGCTACTAGTATATGTCCGTGTTAAAACACACGAAAGGACTCTAAAGCACACTTCACTCTGATTGGGCAGAAAAACACAAAGACTTTCTGGCACCAATCAGATGGCAGAGCCACTGCGACCGTTTGGAACTAGTCTTGTAAGACAATGTCCCCAGGGGCTCTTCATGCCCTAACTTGAAATCCACTCAGCCCCTGGGTCTCCGAGGATGGTCGGTGAGAAGCGCGGAAAAACTTTCCACATGAACTTTTTCGCATAGTTTGAAAAATTTAAGATGGACGTTGGGTGTCTCTGTATGTAAGCTAATATTGGTAAATCCGGATGAACGACTCGCTTTCATAGACCTGTCCCGACCTGTCTCGATTGGGTTCTGTCCTCGTGTACCGGTTCACAAGAGCCGTTACAAAAGACCGAACAATACACAACAGCTAACCAATGACTCCTAAACAAAGAAAGAACGACTCGTCCCCATAGACCTGTCCCGACTGTCCCGATTGATTGTCCCGATCACCTGAAACCACCTGAAACCATCTGAAACCATCTGAAACCACCGATGAAACCACCTGAAACCATCTGAAACCCCAAAGGAAACCATCTTGAAATTACCTGAAAATATCTCGAAACAATTTAAAACAACATGAAAGCACCTAAAAAACTAAGGGTAACATGAGAAAATAAGTGTTAACAATCGAGTTTATCCTGACAGGGAGTCCGGCTTACGGATATCGTATATAATGCCCTACAGTGCAGAATAGGCACCACAAACAGGTCTTCAAGGAAACATTCCATTGTTCTTGTTGAAAACACACTCGATTAGCTCTACGAATGGCTGGGAGTTACACGGGAATATGCGAATTCATTTCTTGACAAAGCTCTTGCGTGACAATAACAACATGCGATCGCGAATGCAAAGAAGAAACTGTTTTCAATCGAAAGAAATACGTGAAGTTTTTTCAACGGGATCGTGCAAATTATATATGAAAAAGCCCAGGAAGGCCTGAAGATTTTCAAACTTCCTAAGGAAATCTTGAACATTGTGTTACTTTTTTAATCAGAGACGAATTTATAGCGTGACCTAGAATTTCACTGACTTTGTTTTTGCAAAAGTGAAATATATGTGGATTTTTTGCAAGGTATTTTACTGCAAATGACAGAATATAGCTGATGAATGGTGGCTTTAACTTCCACTGCCCAAGTAAATTGACTAGATAGTTGAGATTTTGAGAAAAAAAAAGCCTAAAGCCCAGTTTGTGGTGCCTATTCTGTACTGTAGCGCATTATATACGATATCCGTAAGCCGGGCTCCCTGTGGATAAACTCGATTGGGTTCTGTCCTCGTGTACCGGTTCACAAGAGCCGTTACAAAAGACCGAACAATACACAACAGCTAACCAATGACTCCTAAACAAAGAAAGAACAATGGTAATTCCCTTGTGAACCGGTACACCAGGACAGAACCCTCGATTGCTAACACTTATTTTCTCATGTTACCCGTAGTTTTTTTAGGTGCTTTCATGTTGTTTTAAATTGTTTCGAGATATTTTCAGGTAATTTCAGATGGTTTCCTTGGGGTTTCAGATGGTTTCAGATGTTTTCATCGGTGGTTTCAGATGGTTTCAGATGGTTTCAGGTGGTTTGAGGTGATTCCAACTTTTAGTAACTACGAACTCGTGAGTTTTCTGACTTTCCAGCTGAAAATGGTCTTAAAAAAGCCTGTCAGTTTGATGTCAGTGATTAATGCTACCGACGTTTGGCCTCATCAGGGCTAAGTATCACTCGTACAATCAGACTACTTGATCCAAATTTATATGTTAATGATCCAATATTTCGATTGCGTGACCATTCTGTTGTTACATAAATAGTTCGCTATTCGTTTACGTAATACTACTTCATTGATCATTCTCATGTGGTGTAGCTGGGTTCGGCTTGTAACTCGTACACGTTCCAGGGTTGTGCAGTGATTTAGCAACCATGACTGTTGACTGCCTGAGTGTAAAGTTCTGTTTCTTTGCCTTGGTGTGTGTATTGGCTGGTAAGTCTCGATTTGAACGTAACAAGATATAAAATCAAAAGCTTATGATTAACATTCTGCAAATTTGATGTGCTAGATTTCAGTCTCTAACTGATAACAACAAAAGGTTTTGTTTTGCAAACCCTTACATGGAGTTTTAACCCTAGAGAAATATGGATTAACTATAATCTCTGTCAATTGTTTTTTATTTCTGCGCCTTGCCTTTTGGAATAGACAGGCATCCCAATGGCTAAGTAGTTTTCCCTAAAATCGCTTTGCATACATCTTAAACAAATCTGACGCGACCTCAATGTTCTGATCGTTTTCCGATTACTCTCTTGTCTATTATTCTCGTACAACTTTAAGGACTCTTCGTAAATCCCTTTTTGTGAGTCATTGGTGTCGTCAACAAAGATATCGAAAACGTCCAACTTTCACTGAAGAAGTCGACGCTGGGTAATTAAAGAATCTTGAGCAAAAATTGATGACTGCAGATTTAATCGAGATCTAAGCCAAAACATAAAACGACGGAATGATGTTTACGATCTCTATATGAGATTTAAGGGTCGTCGGAATCTCCGAAGTTTCTGAAGACCTTTAAATAGGAAATTACTCATTCTCATTTTTCGAAAGTGTATTTGTCGTTGTTGTTTATCTTTTCAAGGTCCTCATCATCTCCCAAAGGCAACGTATGCGTTTAGTTACTCGTATGGCTGGCAGAAATGAACCGTTGTTGTGGTTTCCATCAATCTGTGACTGATGGCCAATAGTTCAGTCGTGACGTAAACGTTTCATGCGGGGTAATTGTGACTGAATAAAATTTGAATACGTAGTACTCTGCAGCTGACCGTCTTGGGTAGTCAGTGAAAGCAGATAGTCGCTTTACGCGCATCGTAAGTCACAGCTAAGCTTATCACGCTGATTTCCTCGTATGTGTAACAAAACGTGGCAAGCATCAAACCAAAGTTGTAGAATGGCATTACGTATCAAGGCGTGCCAGAATCTCATTTTACTCCAAAGCGCACAATCAGAGCTCATTGACGCGCGTGTGTGACGCGTGACGCGACGACGTGGCTTCCTTCAATCAGTGGCTATTAGCCATTCGTTCAGTAGTGACGTAAACTTTGCCTATGGGATAATCGTGACTGAATAAGATTTGGATACGTAGTGCTCCGGAGCTGGGAGTTGGGTAGTCCGTGCAAACATAATTATAGTCGCTTTCCGGGCATCGTTAGTCACAGCTAAACTTATCACGTTGATTTCCTCGTGTGTGTAACAAAACGTAGCAGACATCAAAACGAAAGTTTTAGAATGGCCTTACGTATCAAGGCATGTGTCAGAATCTCATTTTACTCCAAAGCGCACAATCAAAGCTCATTGCGTGACGCGTGACGCGACGACGTGAGTCAAATCATTTTTTAAATAGTTGAACATTGCACAAAAAATTTTCTGGAATCACAAAGAACGTTGGATTGCAGATAATTTCAAAAATTTATGGGTGGAGACTAATTTAATCAGGATTTGTAATTGTCGTGTAGATTTGAAGAACTTTTCTCAAGGGATTTACATTAGAAAATTACTATTCAAAACATTTATGGATTGCGAAAACATTTTGGCATTGTTCCTTACAGGTTTCTGTATAATCTTCCTCTGCCCTTGCCTTTGATTTTCCTTATTTTTTAGTTCATTTATTATTTTGCATACTTGATACTTTTGCCTCCTATTACGCTCAAAATTATGCAAGCAAAATGTGGACAACCCTAATTGAGACCAGTAACAGTGGGTCTTCCAATTAGCCAGAGAGTTTAAAACAGTTCCCTCTGTCATGCGTACCCAAAGCTAGATCATTCAAAAATGCGCCTAAGGATTTATAATTCTTATTTAAGATGTTTTCACGTCGTCTGTTAACAGTGAGTTGGCAGTTTGAACTGTTAGCTCTTGGGTCGCAAAGGCGTGCAACAGGATCCCCAAATTGTTCTGTTTTACTTCAGTTCCTTGCAATGTGATGTGATGCATAAATAAAAATGGAAATTTTGTCAAAAGCTTATTTGTTATCCGCCGATTGAACGATTCTCTACACGCTATGCAAAACGAGCATTCCTCTGTAGGGATTGGTAACGAGTTTGCACCAAAACGAGGTCGGTCAGCCATGCACAAGGGTGACTATACAGAAGTTTTAGAGAGATGTGAGTTATTGGTGACCGTTTTAGACTGAAATATGAGCAATTCTACGCTTACAGAAGCGGATATTCCGGGTTCTTCACTTTCTGGAAGAGACCCAAGTAGTTTAAAAGTAGATGAGTTAAAATTCTGGCTCAAATGCAGAGGAGATCGGGCAAAGGGCTTGAAGACGAAGGCGCAACTTGTTAAGCGGTAGGTTCACGATTCTTTCATTCTTAGCGACAGCCAAATTACGTATTTTAATGCTAAAAACAATTAAGTACGGCTTGAAATTTCTTTTTCAATCCAAAAAGTCATAAAACTGTTTCTGAAGTCGCCATTAAATGGCTTGATAAGTATTGAGTTGTAGTCGCCATTATTGCACTCAAATCTTCGGAGCTTCGCCGTCATGCGGATTGCTCAGTAAAATCTCTATATAGAGAATCGATTATTCATATAATAGTGAAATGTTGACTTTTTAAGAGGTAAAAATGGTATATTGATGATTTATTGGGAAACTTTATTCGATATTACAATGTAAATCAAAGTTTTATTTGGGAGTTACAAGGACTAGTAAAAATAGCAACCCTCTTATTTGCTTTTGTTCGTGATCTTATCAAAATGTTTCTTCTTTATTTCTATAGGGTAGAAGAGTATGTAAGAACTGGAAAAGATCAAAACTTGGTCGATCCAGATATAAACAAATTGTACACCCGTCGAAAAGAACTTCTTTGGCTTCCCCGTGCCAAATATTCACTTGACCAAACTTCAAAAACATGTAGTTTATGTAGGTTGTAAACAATCTACTGACAGTGGCCTGAGAAACTCCAAATAAGTGGGCTAGGTGCTGCGCAGCAAATACTCTTCTTAGCCTACATATTACAAGGAAAAATTCATCAATTAGTGTCAGTCTCCTTGGTCTGCCACATTTCTCTTTGGGGTTTCATCATCCTGATCTTCAATGTTGTCCTCATTAACCTGACTTTGATAGAAATCTGCTTCCACATCATTCTTCTTCGAAGTGTGATACCTCACATTATATCCTTTAACTCCTGTATTCATAAACTTGAATATTGCTAAAAATGTACGATAATTAGGAAAACCAGTATAAAACGCAATATTTTCATCAGATTGTAAGTTATCTAGGCTGAATATCTTTTGCTCTGTGTGATGAAGTTTGTTCTGGAGAAACATACACTCTTTTTGTAATTCATCTTTCCTTACTTCATTATTTCATTATCAAACAAAGTCTGAAGTGATTCTTGTCGTTCTGAATCGAGCTCAGCCATTAGTAACTTGTTTGCTTTGGCAAATCGTTCTGACTTCAGTCGAAGATCCTGAAGTTGAGATTCAAGTGCATTCATTTTTTCTTTAAGTTTAGCATTCTCTGCTTGTGCTTCTATAGGTTTTTCTTCTATTGTCGGTTCGCGTACAATCTCTACAGGCTCAGTGATTGAATCGGCGGTTGTAGGTTCATCTTGGACAGGTGTTGTTACTGTTTGGCGTTTCGAAGGGCGATTTTCTTTCCTTTGGCGATGCCATATGCCACGAGGATTTCGATGGGACGCTACAAGGCTTCAGTGTTACAATACCATTCAATGATTTTTTCATGTCAGTTTTCTTGAAATGACGGGTGCACACTTTAGTCCGACGAGTTAGTTCAAAATCTTTTCCGGGATCTCTTCGAATCGCATGGATCCATTTCTTTCGCAAAACTGCATTCTTCGGGAAGTTAAAGAATGAAACTTTCTCCCCATCTGAATTGCGATGGCTCTTAAAGGTACAATGAGGAACACAGCAGTGTGTAGGCATTTACAAGGGCAAAATATCGATAAGGATTTCGAGAAAATCCCTGCTAAAAAAGCGAACAACGAAATGGCGATGTCTGACCGACCTCGCTTTGGTGCAAACTCGTTACCAATCCCTACAGAAGAATGCTCGTTTTGCATAGCGTGTATATAACACCCAACAAATTTCGCGTTACATAACAACGAAACCTGTTTGCGAAGTAGAAGGAAAAAATTGAGAGAGAGGTCAGATCGAATTAAACTGCAGGGACGCCTACTTTTGAATTCAAGATGAGAGTTTCCTCAGAAGCACCTCTCGTCATGGCTTTCATGCTAATCTTGACGTCTGACGAAAACGGATCAAAATTAACATCCTTTCAAGGTAGGAAAAATGGATTGGTTTCGGTTTAGTTCAAGTCGTGATTTCATTAGTAGCATTGATTTTTGATAAACTTTAACTACGCTTGAAAATCAAGAAGGATAGAGGAAAAGTTTTTCATCGCGGATTTCAAGGATTTGTGGTTGTTATTTCGAGATGTATCAATTAAAACAAACGTTTGATATGAGTAGGGGCAAGTACACAGCCTATACTGAAGGGGTGCGCGTCATCATGTCTTGATTGTTTATACTCAAAAATGTGATCAACCTTAGCAATTAAAAACCGGAATGCTCTCACTTATCGTTTTCTCTGTAAGGAATAATCATTAGTGGACATAATTTTGTTCTTTTACTGAAAATATATTATAATTCCCTGAGCATTAATAATCATACATTAGCAGCATGACATGGACTTCATCCTTAAATATGAAATGATATCCTACCGGTGAAGTTACTAAGCCGACGAGCAGAAAGAAAAGTATTTTGCAACAGCAGGGATGGACGTAAGCCTTTAAACTCTTTACGAAGGCTTATTTATATTATCAACTTAGTTGATAAAACCAATTGAAGATATGAACAGCCTCCGAGGACTTCAACAGTTTGCGACAAGGATATGATTAATTTGTTTTTACATACTGTGATTACGAGGGCTCTAATTTTATTTCAGTGAATCGATCGAGATCTATATTGACTGATACCTATCGATAAAGTAATGTTTCACCAATGTGTACTTGAATTCAAAGACCTCTTTCGTCGAATTTAATGGCATTCAGAAACTGCTACACTTTAGACACCTAAAGGTTTACGTCCTCATTCGCAACTCTTTTCCAAAACAAGTTAGCTTCAAACCATATTTGTGGGTTAAAAACGTCTGATTACATTAGAAGCCTCTTCAGACATTTGTGGGCGTTTCTACTGTGATGAAACTTTCTGATCCTCTTGAAAGGGAGAAACAGTCTCATACCAAACTTAACAAAATTTAAAACTTCGATTGTATTTTTTATTATTATCTTAATCTTAATTCTAGCTTACTCAAAAAGAACCTGAACACAGACATAAAGTATATTGATTGAGGGTTTGAATAGGATTGTTGAGCCTGCAGTCCAGGAGTAATTTTAACGAGCGAGTACTCCGTACTTCCTTAGCGAAAATGGAGGCCGTCATCTGGCTTTGATTTTTACCAAGGGGGTGAGCGACAGTAAGGAGGGGGGTGAGGGTGGGGAGTGAATATTATATTTGATATTAATATTATTTCTCCCCTTCTCACCCGCTCTCCCCTACCGCCGATCCTAGCTCCAAATCAAACATGGCCAGTTGAACAAATGAATCGTGCACTTTTTATCGTTAACATGCCCTAATAAGACGCCTACAGGGCAAGGTACGTTGCCCACCGCTCTTTCTCCTTCTCCCTCGATCGCGTGCTCATTTCCCATAAATTAACAAGTCAGGACAAGTCTCCATGGACATTGCCCTCTGTTTCACGTGATCAGGAGTGGGGCGATGGTGGCGTGATACATGTGAGTTTATAACTTGGCATGAGGTCGTTATGAACACCGACCTTGTTTCGAACGTTAAAAACGCGAAAAACATAAACAAAACAAAACCTAAAAGAACATCATACCCGTAGATTTATCAGTTGATATGGACACTGAAAAGATTACAGCAGGGAATTCTCCTTTTGCGGGAACAAGGTGAGAAATCTTGAATGTACAAGATAGGCCCATCTTGCCAGCCCTGGATGCCAATAACAACACGGAATTAACTTCATCATACCCACTCGTGTGAAACCAACCACTTAATAAAGTACTAAAATTGCATAAAAAAGCATTGATTATGGTAGACATAACTAAACCCTTAAACTAGAGAGGTGCTCAACATGTAACTTGTACTCGCGATTTCAACACTTGATCCAGCAAAAATCTTGATATAACACCAAATTCTCTTAAATAACTTACAAGCAACCTGTCGCAGTCAGAGAGCAGAATTACTAACTGGATCAAAAGTTCAAAAGTTTGGTAACTTACTCGTGCATAAATTTCTGAATAGAAAACGAGCCGCAGTTAACTTCACGAATGTTTTGATTATCAAAAACTGTGCCTGGGAAAGCGTTGTCATCAAAGAGTTAGTCGTTGATAAGTTGCTGTGAAGGGCGATGTTCGGCTTTCTTTAGCCAATCCAATTACAAAGACGTCGATCAGTTCGTTCGTTGCAGACCCGCTTTGGACAAAACTCCTATAGAATGATTTCTCCGCCTAAAAACTTCTCTGTCGTTTGATTATAAAAACTTTCGAGACCTGTCTCGGTTTTCTTCTTTGATGACAGTTCTTGAAGATATATATCTTATTAACCAAGCGCGAGGGCCGTACTGGGAGAATATCGGCCCGAGGTCTTGACAGTACGGACCGAGCGCCGATATTCTTCCAGTATGGTCCCGAGCAAGCTTGGTTAATAAGAGATTTATTATACGACTGAAGTTCAAAGGGACACAAGTGCGGTATCATTCGGGACCATTCGTGACAGTGCGCGATCCAATACTGAGAGAATATTGACCAGCAATAGAGCATTTTGATTGGTTGATTATAGTTATTGGCCCTCTGACTGCCCGAGTCGTGTAATAAAAGTCGATAGCGTCTCTCATTGGCCATTGTTCGCAGGGAAATTTTTTTTAAGATCAGAAACGAATCATTCAAGTCATAAGGATCTGTTTTCATCAGCGGATAGTTACGCAATGCACAATGTAATGTTCTTTGTTTTTTTTTTTTCCTTGAGGTGTAAACGGTGATATTTTTGCTAATCAAGATGAAAATGCCTGGTATGAACAAGGTGTCAAGCTCATTAAAGACAATGTTAAGGTGAAACCGAACACAGACACTGCCAAGAGTGCAGTTTTGTTTTTGGGCGATGGAATGGGTATCAGTACCGTCACCGCCGCACGCATCTTTGACGGGCAGCAGAAGAACATGGAGTATGGTGAGGAAAATGTGTTGAGCTGGGAGGTGTTTCCTTGGACAGCTCTGGTAAAGACGTATACCGTTGACATGCAGGGAACGGACTCCGCAAGTTCTGCGACGGCTTTTCTAAACGGCATAAAGACTAACGGAGGCAGGTGTCCAACTATGATAATGGAATACACCAGGAAACTATAGAACATAGGTGGCGGAAGACGCCTTTTCCACGTGGGATTAGCGCGCTGGACCACGGATCGCAACGGTCCAAGTTCAAGCTTGGCCAAGCTCATTGTGTTGCGTTCCTAGCCAATACTGTCTATCCCCCTAGAGTCTTCCTTGCCCCCATGGTCCTTACAAATGTGTAACACAGTGGTAAATGATGATTTGTTGGGAATAACTGACGAATTTTCGGAGGAACCTGTGATTGAATGGGATCTTATCCAGGAAGAGCGGCAATAATCTGAGGCGCGGCTTACTGCAGACATCTGGATAGGTGTCAATCAGTCTTGAATGTAACAGAGTTTACCCTTTACATTGAGAAAAACTAATTGCCAGCCGTGGAAAAGTAGTCTTTTACTTCGTATAGTGGTTTCAGTTGGGGTGGATAGTTTGGATGAACACAGCATTATAATGAAGGAGCACGGTTGTTGTAAAAGGGTGGTCGCTGTAACGAAGTTCTTTTTAGACGGGTGTAAATGTCTAACTCACATTATCCAAGGTGTGCATGAAAAAGACTCGGAAAAAAAAGAACTTGACAACTGAGGAGGATATACCTCTTTATCATTTGGTACTGAATAATTCTGTAAAATGGAATTATCTACTAATTGCTTTGGAGGGGACAAAATTGCTCATTCAGGAAACGCCTGCCCAATTCTTTAGGTCAAAATGACAAATATCCCTAAGTTTGTGGGTGTGTTGAAGTCAAATTTTTGGACTTAAGAATTTTGTTGAGTTCACGGTCTCACTAATCAGATATGTTATCATTCACAATCAAAATAGTAGTTTTCTTTGATTATTTTCCTCTCTACGATTCTCTATCAGGCGTTGTTGGTGTAGACGAAACTGTAAGAAGAGGCTATTGCGAGACATTGACTGAGAAAAGTAAAGTTGTGTCTATCCTGACGCTCGCTGAGAGGGCTGGGATGTCCACGGGAGTCGTGACTACCACGCGAGCCACTCACGCGACTCCCGCGAGTTCGTACGCGCACTCAGTCGATAGGGGTTGGGAAAGTGACAAAGATCTCAATTCAAAGGTCAAGGATGACGGAAGCAACTGCAAAGATATTGGTAAATGAATGTGTCCCACACTTAAGATAGAAGTCCAGTATTTTACAATTGAATCTTGTTTTTTTTTTTATGTTTGCTTTCTCAAGCAACGCAGCTTGTCGAATATTCTCATGGCAATGGTATAGAGGTTGTCTTCGCTGGAGGACGCCGGGAATTTATGCACAAAAACCAATCGGACCCAGAGTATCCGGACAAGAAAGGAGACAGGCAGGATAACAAAGATCTGATTAAACAGTGGTTGGAGAAATATCCCGGCTCACACTACGTTTGGAACAAAACCGCCTTCGACAAGATTGACCCGAACAAGGTTAATCGCGTGCTAGGTACGTCCTTTTAACCTGTTTTTCCAGACATGCCCTCTAGGTCATATTGCTATTAAAAAAGACGTCGCCAAAATACACTTTGACTGGCATTTATACGTAAGTTTTGTCCCAGTAGAAAATCAAAGAAAACACTTTGAAGGTTATAATATTTAATTAGTACGAAAGTTATCGAGGGAAACAGTAAGTTTAAAAGTAATGCTTACCTACAGGAACTATGTGTAATATTTTTCTTTTACTTATTTATCATCTGTAACATTCTTTTCAAAAAATACTCATGAGCTAAGTGCACTTCAATCCTCGTACGGAAATGGTCAAGATCAGCATAAACAAAGGTTTATTTTTTCGTCTTTGTCACAGGACTCTTTGAGCCTTCTCACATGCAGTACGAATCAGATCGAACTGCCTCTGATACACTAGGAGAGCCGTCAATTGCAGAAATGACTGAAAAAGCCATCAAAATACTACAGAAGAACCCCAAGGGATACTTTCTTTTAGTCGAAGGTACACATTTCTCATTGCCTAAACGTAGATTTTGTGACCTTGACAATAAACAATTGATGTTAGCCACGCTATATCCTGGACGCATGCAAGAAATCACTGGGCTAAAGCACATCGATAACGCACAGTGAGAACTGTTGATACCCGGGTTGGGGAGTAGGGGAAGGGGGGTGGGAGGGTGGGTACACTTAAGTTTGGTAAGATATCCTCGTTCCTAGGGTTTATCTTCTTCCTGTTTCCTGTAGAGAGAAAAGGGGATCTTTCTCGCTTCAGCGGGTGAGAAGGAGTGAAAACGAGGCTGCAAACTGGAAACAAGGTTGCTTAAAAGCTTGACCCTGTTCACGATAAAATGCGTTTATATTTCGCTTTCCTGTTTAAATAAAAAGTTGCGTCAAGCTCAGCCATCGAGTTCTCTTTTATATCCACAGGGGGGCGCATTGATCATGCACACCACGATGGCTCGGCCTATAATGCACTTCATGAAGCCGTTGCATTCAACAAAGCGGTCCAAACGGCGAACGATATTGTGCAGAAAGGTGATTCTTCTAAGTATTTTCTTTGTTCTTGACGATAGAAGGACTTTTCAGAAATTTTGTGTTAACAGACAATGCTGCTATGGGGTTCCCCCTCGCATCATGAGATAATTCTTTTTCTGTTTTTTGCTTTTTGTTTTTTGCTTTTATTTTTTGTCTCTTGGGCGACTTGAGAGGACAATCCTCCGACATCAGAAAAATCATGTAGTGCAAAGTTTGCACTTTTCTATGAAGTCGGTTTTAATCCGGGACTACAGTGGTTTTGATCAACTTCACCATTTTATTATAAATATCATCATTATTATTACTTTCAAGACGATACCCTAATAACAGTGACCGCTGACCACTCTCACGTCTTCACAATCGGTGGCTATACAAAGCGTGGGAACCCTGTGCTGGGTGTACAGGTAAACGTAGACGGCAAAGAAGCCAATGACAGCTTCGGTAAGGCTTATACTGCCCTTGGGTATTTCGATGGCCCCGGTGGATTGAATGGTTCCCGACCGGACATGCGCGGTGTAAAAACAGACGCTAAAGACTTTCTTCAGCAAGCTACGGTCCTCCTTGATTATGAAAGTCATGCATCCGAAGATGTCGGTAAGAACTAGAGTTGGCAAGAAACCATCAAACTCAAACCTCTCCGTAGACCTCTCACTCCCTAGATCTCATTACTAATAAACAAATGGTAAACACCACAGCGTACACTGTTGAGTTATGGATGCACGCGGGAGGTTGCTAAGCACGAAAGAAGCGTAAGAGCCACGTGAGGCGATAGACGAGAGCGACTCTAGCTTCTTGATTGCTTAGCAAACCTCTCTAGTGCATCCATAACTCAATAGTGTACACTGTGGCGTTTACCATTTGTTTTATAACATAACATTGATACACTGTAGCAAAAGAGTTTTCTTTTATTTAACAAATCTTACGTGATCAGAAAAAACAAGCGCGTACGGAAAACTAGTCTTTGCATTTGCTCACGTCAGCAGCGTACACCCATGGGAAAATGGTGGACGCTGAATTGACCAATCAGAGCGCACGCTTTACTTTGGTTATGTATATGTGAACGATCCTTCGCAGTAAAGCACTATTTGAGCAATAGTGAAAATCAGACCTGAAAAAAATTTCAGGCCTGTACGGGATTCGAACCACTGACCTCTGCGATACTAGTGCAGCGCTCTACCAATTGAGCTAACAATTGAGCTAACAATCCCGTACAGGCCTGAAATTTTTTTTTTCAGGTCTGATTTTCACTATTGCTCAAATAGTGCTTTACTGCGAAGGATCGTTCACATATACGTCTCATAACCGCAGTTCATACATATGTTTCATATGTTTGTTGTTGTTTACTTTGGTTATGTTATAATTCTCCTTACTGTTTGCTTATGATGTTACTTCGAAGAATTTGGTAGTGGATTAAGAAATAATTCCCTCATTTATATTTTTCTTTATTCTCATTACTTCTCTGCTTAATATTGTATTGATATTGTAAGGAGAAATTCTGGCTTGGTCTTATAGGGTTGAACTATTACCCAGCTGCCGGAAGAATGCGTTCTACTCTCAACGTGACATCTTTGAGAAATATTGAAATTTAGAAACGACCAGTCAATCTACTTTCGTTACTTCTTGGTTAAACAAAGGCCGATAAAATAACGAATTGAATCAGTCAGAAGTCGCCTCACAGTCATATGCCTTGTCGAGCCTGGTAAATCTCTTTCTTCCTTTCGGTCATTTCCCAAAATGCTCGGTGTTGAGGCGGGATGGACTCAACTTCAGATAAATGTCAAAACGTAAGGATTCAACTAATTAGTGAGGATTTTTTTTCGCAGAATTTCTCGAGATAATTCGGCGATTCCGCATACTAAAAAACCGAAGACTAGCAGAGATTACGCTTGAACTTGGAAACATAAGGGTAAAATTTTCAAGAAGGGCAAATTGTTACTTAAGTCCTTGAAAGGTTATTAAGAGTTGTTGTAATTTTTCTTTTCGTGTTTCCAGGGGTTTACGCAGATGGACCCGGAGCGTACTTATTCCATGGAGTGGTGGAACAGCCGTATGTCTTTCACGTGATGGATCACGCTCTTTGCCTGAGTGAGAGTAAACAGGATACATGTGATAAGCACGTGAGCAGAGGTGGCCCCATTCCTAAAAGTGGAGGAAATTCTCTCTCTATGCCCATGGCTATGTTTGTTCTGTTTATCGTAGCCGTGCGCATTTTTCATTGAGTGACGCTCAATTTAAGATCAAACCTTTCATTGCAGTAGAAAGCGTGAGTAGCGGCAATCACGGATACTTGCTGTTGACGATTGGTTTTGTTGCAAGTTGGAACTTCTCTTGTTTCACGAGCGAAATCATTTATACTCACCTGATATTTACCTCTTCATACTGCTCTTTTTTTTATCAGAAACTTTCGCTTAAGGTGTTGATTGGTAAGATTTTTTTTACAGCAGATGTAGAGTTTACCACTGATCATTACTGAGACAATCGTTGGCACAATATAGGTAGTCAGTGGCTGTAGCCAAAAATCTGAGCCGGAAAAAGAGTACAGCCGTGTAGAGATTGGTTTATTAAGCAATGATATCAAGATTTGTTACGATCTGCAAATTGTATGCCTTTTTTCATCGGTAGCTATGGCGCTGATTAAAGAAATTTTCGCAATAATGAAAATGCAACTTCCTCACTTGGACAATTCGAGAACGCATGCATTTTGGTCAGACCATTGTTTAATACTGAATATAATGCCCATTTATTATTAAGCGAATTCCGTTCCCAAAGATTTACTCTTAAGATCAATACTCATGAGAAAAGAAGAAACGATCGGGGAAAACATTGATAGCTGTCACGGGCTGTTTCACACTTTGATGCATAAAGCAGCAAAACGTATACTTTCCAAAATCAGATTTCCAATGAAAAAGATAATTCATCTAGTTGTGAAGAAAGTAACTTATGGGCCAATGTTTGTATGTCCTGGTGAAATACCAAACTCTCACGATTAAATTTATGGCAGCTCTGAGGGGGATTTACTGCTTTTCGATTGAGCATAAAACTACAGCAACCTAATAATCAGAACCAAGGAGAATACGACTTATTCCAAAATAGCCGCCACCCGGTAAAAAACTGGGGCGAATTGCACGAAAACGAGGTCAAGAGGGCCAAATGTGTTTTCGTACTATTAACAAAATGCCGCAGAACTGCAGTGCCATTTACCGAAGTGCACAAAAAAAAGATTGATCGAAAGGAGGACTTGAAGATATCTTTCCACGAATTACATGCATGGATTCAAGCTATTCGAAGCGATGTTGGTCGCCTCGCACACCAGGGTTTGCATGAGACACTTCAAGGAATCTGAGACTAGGAACTGAAAAGGAAAAAAAAGAAAACAGCCAATTACCTGAAGCGCGGGAAAACGCCGGCGACCAAGTTGCCGTTGGTCAAGGTTTGCATTTGATAGATTGAGAGATTGGCGCGAACTTTTTTGACCAATTAAAAGGGAAAGCAAATCCCATGGAATCTTGGATTACTTAGGACTCTCAAGTTAAAATTGTTCTAACATGTGAGTTGAAGAATCAAGCTAAGATAGAGTTGGAACGCAAGCAATATAAAGATTTCTAACTTTAATAAAAATCTACATCAGTTTCAGTCTATTTTATAGTAGAATAGGTTGTAAAATGTTTTCGCAAGTGTGCACCGTCAGTTTTCACCGAATATTCAAAGCTTGCTAAAGAAGCCCTTAGTCATGTACTGATTCTAAATCAAAGATTAATTAAATTGAAAGTTGTATTCTTTATCGAAGAACATGGAAACGAATTCCTCCGAGAAGTGATCCTTGAATGACTTCATGTTTTCTTTGTGGGCAACTTTCTACGTTTTCGTTTGCAATGCTTTTCCAAACTGTAAATGAAAACGTGTAACGTTGTAACTGCGTCCTAATTCTTAGCTTACATTATTTACTTATTTGTTTACTTATTGCTAGTATTCTTTAGAGACTCTTTTGATTCTATAAACAAAAAACTGATTGTGGCTGTGATTCATTAATCACGGCTTGAATAGGTTTCTCTCTCTAGTCTGATTCAATTTTAAAAACCACACAACGTTCTACAAGTAAGTCACTTTGACCGAGTAGCAAATGTGGTATCGATTGTCTTTGCGCAACGTTTGCGCTCGTAATTTCGTTTTCGATCGATGACCGAGTCCTGTTCAACTTGACTTGAACATGTCGCAAAGCAAGCTCTCGATGGCCACGCTTCCGATAGTTTGTCGAAAGAAAAGTTCTTCAATAGTTTTTGGATTCACCATCCTGAGCGACGGCAGCATCAAGAGAAGCTTCCCAAAGCGAACTTGCTGACCGGGAAAATGCCTCCTGATGTAATCTCCTAGCATGATCTGCGCTTGGTCTTGATAGCACTCCACTTGCTGTGGATCTCGTAGTCCTCTGAGCTCTGATTTCATGGTTAGGAAAAAAAAAATTGTCAGAGAGGACAGAATGGTTTGTTAAAAATTAATTTGGATGGGGGGAGATGTAAGATTATCCTGGAGGGATGTCTTAACTTGTGGGAGAGGGAGGGGGAAGATATGTCATTGACAGGAAAAATTTCACTTTTATTGAGCCACAGGGGAGGTTACGCTAACAGATGGTTTCAAACAAGTTTGAGGCGCCACGAGTCGCACAAGGTGTCCCCGTGACATGAATTCGTACACAATTCACTGCAACAATCCAGTGCATCAGTGGATGAGTCTGTGAATTTTTGGATAGGCTTAACAGACTACGTGATAGGCCAGCTACTACTGGAACATGATGTTTTACTCAGTGTCCTCTGATTTCACTAACGCTCAAAACTGGATTGACCACGATATTTGTTCTATTGTTATATGCACAATCAAATGCCCAGCAGTCTCATGTTTCAGGGAAATTACAGAATTTTAATAAATTAAAGTTCTTTGTGGGACATAAGCCACTTGCTTATGAAAAGGATAATTTGCTCCATGTGGGCTGTTTTAGTGTTCGTCAAAAAACAATCCAGGAACCAGGAAACTTATAATGTTGTGTTTACCTCGCCTAACTTCACGAGGGATGTAAAAGGCCTTGTAAAAAAACATAAACATTTTCCCAGTTAATTCGCTCAGTTGTCCGTATGCTTACATGAAGAAAACACGTCGCCCTTTATTATACGACCGAGCCTACAGATCAACAAACCTTACAAATGATCTCTATAACAAAACTTTTGGATAAGGGTTCCATTCACAACTCTTAAAGATTCGTAGCGGAGGAAAGAATCGCCGGAGCGTGGTAGGCTAAATCTGTTTTATTACATCACGGTATGGTCCAGTTGATAAGACCATGGAAGTCACCCTAGTTTTCGGCCTAGTATTTTCCTGGCTAAGGAGTGTATCATCTTATGTCCAGCTTCGTTTCGGCATTCCTGTAAAGTTTCCCTTTCTAAAAAGGTCTCCAAAAAAGCTTTGATTTTATCAAAAAAGCTTTGATAAAATCACTGATTTTTACCGACTTGTATCGTGACTTAGTTAGTAACGTGGTAAGTTGGGTCAGAACAGCAGTAAATTGGATATATTATTGAATAAAACTTGACATTCGAAGCATGGCGGGTGGTAAAATGATCCCAGATTATTTTTTTATTGAATTACTCTTCAAGAGACACCTGTTTTCAGGAAAACCGCAGAGTAAAAATACCGTCGCGTTGCTTTCAAGCCACAGACACTAAAGACATGAGAACTTTCATTGTAGAGTATTGTTAGATGTTTTGTATCGGTACAGAGACACTTATTTTATCATACACTTAAAGAAGAAAATCGATTTTTTTGGGGTCATGAGTTGTTCCTGACGTTGATAGATCAAAAAGTAGATTTGATCTATCGAAAGCTATCAAAGCTTTGAGTGAGACGAACGTGTTTTGATATCATTCGAAACGGTTGAGAAATATATTTCATGCTTTCTCGATTATTTTTCCATATGCCGAGACTATGCAGGAGAACTGGAAGGAATAGAACGGTACGTATTTAAATATTTCAGTGTTTTGCTTGTCTGGTAACAACTGTTTTCCATTTAGAGCTTGTGGTATGTAAACATCAAATACCTACTCTTTACAATGCCGCCCAAATTTGGACTGCAGGCTTTAGATGGTAATCTTAGAGTACTCCATTCGAGTACCAATTTGTCTTGTTGTGGCATGTTCCATTAAGCACTTTGGTGCAATCTCAACACTCATCAAACCCACGTCAACTTGAAGTCCTTTGAAGAAACTTCGAACTCCGACAGTGGAATAACGAGACTCTAAACTCTTTGACAAATAGAAAAAACAAACTTCATATGTTTTCAAGTTTCTCACTAAAACACGCGTCGTTGTTGTACTGAAGATAATAAAACTCTCTCAATTGGTTGCACATAGATTGAAAATTAGATTTCCAGTCGCCTGACCTAATGTGTTGTATTTTAAGGCAAAATTATTCGAAGTAGATAACAAGTCATATGGGGTTTCTGCGACATCATTAATATGAAAGAGTATAAGTTTCATATTTGATTAAAGTTAATATGAGAAATTTACTACGGTCGTAATTAAGCATATTTCAATAACCGAAGCACACAGTCTTATTTAGGAATTCAATCATAGAGAAATGGTTATTTTAATTATAAATGAGAAGCAGTGTAGGCTTGTTGCGCTCAGCAAAGCGTATTGTAATTAGCGTAAATTAAGCGGCTTTGATTTTTCTATGATATGGTTATTGATACACACAGTTAATAAAGAAGAACTAAAAAAATCCCTACACGAGGCTAATCTTCTTGGCGTTTTAATCTAAGTGGTTAGCATTGCGCGACTCCGACCTTCACAACATGTGCTCGTGTAGAGTTTCAAATGGATTACTCGTTTCTAGAATAAATTTTACTTTCAAAATACAAGACTCCTAATTTTGAATCATTAGTGGGATTTTAAGTAAGGTCAGACCATTAAGAACAAGAACGCCCATTTCTGTTACAAGCACTCAGGGTAAATGCTTTCCAAACCCAATCCATCACAAGATAAAGACTTCGATGAACCTGAGGCGTAAAGGCCCATTGTATCTTTTGCTTAGTTGTTTTTCTTTAAAAACGTGTCAAACTCAGTATACAAAGCATGGTATTAATATTGTTCTGTTTTGTGCCATCGCAAAGAAGAATAAAGGCTTTGCTTTACATGAAAATTAATAACTTCCATACTTAAATGATAACTTTTGGAAGCAGGTCTTGTTTTTTTATACTTCATGATATATTTCTGGTTTACATCTCACAAGACATGTGACTGGACTTTGTTTACGAAATACTGCCATAGAAAATATTCCTAGTTAAGATTATTCAGTGGAGTTTATGGTACAAATTTTAGTGAATTGACGATGTAATTACTGATTTATTCACGTTTTTTGTTAAAAACTGGGTTTTTCGAGATGCTAAATTCTATCAACTTACCAGATTTAAAAAGAACTACTGCTTTCAAACACGCAAACTCCGCTTCGCCAACTTGGAGACTTCGAAATCGCGCACTGATTTCTTGCAGCATACGAATATCGGCCATGGTAGCGACAATTTTTTCCGCAGGCGTGTTATCCACATGCATTCCTGCCGCGGCTAGGAGAGGTGCTACCTCGAGAGGCATGTTCCACTGGACGGCTCCCATGATAAATAACTCCCTCCAGCCTTCCTCCAGCAAAATAACTTGATCTCTGAACGGTAAATTCACGAATGAAGGGATATTTCGCGCCCATTTTACCGAGATAAACAACAAACGCGCGGCAGATTCACAGATGGCATCGGGTGTCGAGCAGTACAGCGAGGTGGCGATTTCTTGTTGCGAAGGATAAGGAATTCCTGGCGCTTGATGCCCAAAGCGATGTACGGCCTCCCGGCAGGGTTCCGCCACAATCAGACTTGTCAGGAAGTCATTGTTCACAAGCTTACTTGCGTATTCATCCCCCATGGGCGGTTTTAGAAGGCGGGCGGAATTCGGTTGTCTTTCTTGTTGGACGGCTGGAAAACAAAAAATTAAGATGATTCGTTCTATATTTATAGAAAAATATGAAAGTGTTTGGACGTGTTTCTGCTTTAATGACACTCAAACGACAATACAAAATATAATGCACGGTAAAAATTGCTCGCAAAGGGATTTTAGAATCTATATCCTGAGAAACCTTTGAGGAGGTTTACGACTCAATTGTGACATATAAATATTTAAGATAGCTTATGCGAGGATAAAAATTATAGTACATTTTATAGCTTTAATCGCTTTAAAAAAATTCCCCTCCAAGCAATATTGCGTGTTCTCTTCCCACAGTCAAAATGCAATGATTTAAACTCAAAATAAGCAGGAACATAAGTCTTGGATTCACTGTTGACAAATTTATCGTCCTAATCAAAAAGTTGGCATGTTCCATTTAGCCCTCGCCTTTATTGTATTTGCGTTACACTTGAAAGACATTTTCACCACGAACTCTTGAAGAATGTGTTCAGGTTAAACTATAAACCTATTCATGCAATTTAAAAGAGATATTGTTGTACGCTAGATATTGAGGTTCTGTGACCATTAAATGAATTTTTTAGAAGGTCATGTCACTGGATTCTAGCGAAGGAGTTTTTCTTATTTAAGAGGATTTTACACTTTTCGAGTCGAAATTTGTTCCTTATTTCTACAATGTGTTGAGTGCAATAGCTATCTGTAAATGTGTTCTTACCGATGCAGCCCTAAAACGTATTAAGAATTAAAAGTTCTGAGTTCTTTAACTATGAAATATTGAAAATGTACCATCTTGAGTAACATCTTGTTTGAGGGCGGTAGTATATATTTTATTCATGCGAGGCACAAATAGGAAAAATGTTTTTAAAGACATGATTATGTTCTAGTTTTATTTTACCTTATCAATTTTTTTACCGATAGGTGATAGCATGGGATATTTCAATCTAGAAATAAAAGAACTATTCGTAAAATTAACTGCCAAGTAAATTGTTGATCGATTGTAGGAAAGAGCAAAATGTATTATTTACAGCCGTTAACATTACCTAGAAATACTTTTGCAACCTAGAAACGAAACGGTTTTGCGGAGCATATAAATATTATGAAACCTATGCCTCATTTACACGATAACTCGACATTTGAAAATTGCATAGCGTTCAAGTCGTACTAATTCTGTCCTTTAATCAACAAAAGTCTGTCGAACTAGGAGATAGAACATCTGGTGTTTTGTTCGGAATGAGTTCTGCCTTAGCCTGGCAACATACTGACTGATATTGTTAATAGCCACACTTGTACCTTCATTCTCAAGCCTAGGGTGAGAACAATTAAATTTTAGCCTACAAGCTCTCTTAGTGGGAGCGTGCCTGTTCTTTTAACAGTATAACCTAGGAAACGATCCAAAAAAGGTTTTTTTTTAAATTGCACAATGCTTGACGTAAGGGCTTCTGTGTTTATGACTTGAACAATACAGCGGCTGCTTTTGTCACACTCTACTTAACGAGTCTTCACATGGTTTGAAGTGCTTTCATTACGATAAAGTCATAAAAATATCTTTTCAATGACCTCGCTAATTTTCAGTTCTTCTCAACCCGTGGACTTGTTACCACAGAGACCATCCGAAAGCTGAACATTCCCGCATTCATTCTATCCGTTATGACTTACTGAATCACCTCTGTTTTATTTGTCATTTTTGTGTCATTTTGATATTAGTTATATCATTGTTTTTCCACGGCGCTCGTTTGATTCATTTAGATCTGACGTTGGAAACTGTGACCTACCTTTTCATACTCTAGTTCTGTCAACGATGAGAACATAAAGTTTTCGCATTAAAATTCTTATGATATTTCGAACAACATCAGAATGCAAATCCTGTTTTATTTTGGATAGAAGAGAAAAGGTCTTCTCTGCAGCTCTTTTTGTAAAGTACAAGTTTTTATGGCCAGTTTATTTTGAAGTTGGACTGCATTTGGTCGAAAGAAACTCTCGGATTTGGAGAGTTAGGTTTCTTGACTGTATGGAAAGATTTAAAGTTTTCAAGCGTGTCTAGCCAGTTCTCCGTAGACAGCAAAGGTAGCATTCAACCTGCAAGAACACTTCTCTATCAAACAACGTTAAAACAAATATGTTTATTCTCTAATAACCTGAGGGAGTTGTGGGCACTGTTTTCTAGCAAGGAAACTGGCAACGCGCAAAAATTTCTGATAACACTAATTTTTTTGTCGCAAATTGTTTGTGGCTTTAAAATGCTAGCAGCGGATAGACCTCCTGCTTGCTGTTCGTCAGCGAAATATCTTCTTTAAGGAAGAAACTATCTTGGCATTTAGCGGTTTCATAAGATATCTAGGGCTCCATTAAATGAATACTTGGAAAAGTGCTTTTAACACGCAACTCAACGACATGAGAAGTTTGAGAGACTTTTTCTTTTTTCAAGGAAAGTCGGTGCATTCATAAAATTTACTACAACTCGAGAGGATCAGATGACAAAACAACCTGTTTATAATGGAATTAAATTGTAATGCCCTATCGAAGACAATGTACAGAACGAACCATAGAAAACGAAAAACCACTGTTTACTACGAAAGCACGTACACAACAAAAGCTGTTTCTTAAACATAGCTCTAACCCGCTCAGGTACTATACAGAACCTTTAGGCAACTGAGGTTCTTCGAAAAAAAAACCGTTTCAGCTCTAGTCTTAAATGCGTCTAAAACGTGGATTAATGGCGAAAAGGAGGTATTTTTGGTGAGGGCGTATTTTCAGCGCCATTAGTAAGAATATCGTAAAAAGAAAGGCGTTTAAATGTTTTTAGGGCGCCACGCGTTTTTGTTTACCTTTAGATCGAGTTCCCACTGTCCGTCCCTATATTACAATAGTATATCACTATCTATACTAATCTATTCAAAACAAGCGGCGTGGAGGTTCTAAATTGCCTAAATTTCAAATAAACCATAATTGTGTTAACACCGGTTCTCTAGCTTGGCAAGAGTAATTTCTTTTCGTTTGAGAACCCAGCTTGAATCAAGACACTGCTTTCGCCCTGAAGCTGTGCAGTTTAAGTAAGGATTCAAGTTCGTGTCGCACAAAGTTTTTTTAAACCGAGAAATTGTATAGAGAAAAGACAATAGAGGCATTTGTTTCCTCGCTGAAGAACTCAGTTTATTGTTTATCAAAGAATACGGGTGAGTTACCTTTGAAAAGAAAAACACGGTCTGTCTATTTTAATGAATGGAACAAAATGTCTTTGCAATTGATCTGGTGATCACCTGCGGTAACCTATTCGGGTCGACATCCCAACACATTCATCTTTTTCGCCTCCCAAAAGCCAAGAAGCGAATTTTCTGATGCGCTAGTAGTTTATGTAACGTCCTTTATGCATTAATACTGAGGGGAAGGAGCTCTTTCTCAAAGAAACCGCCAATTTTTTTTTTTTTTCCTCGTGAAACATTTCAAAGACCTGTTTTCACCTGTGCTCATTAGCTGGACATATGTCCTTCTCGGAAATGCCGCAGATTATCACTTGTAACAATTTACTGTTTTTCTAATCTTCCCAAGATATCATGCTAGCTTTTCATTAGGACACGTTTATTTACTCATTTCGTTGGGAAACTCTAATTTCTTAGAGAGCTACATAGCCTTGGCTTAGAATAAATAAAGTTTAATTGCGAAGGTTCTTAAACCGCAGCTTGCGAAAATACACAGTGATTTGTTGTCAGCGAAGAATGGAAGGAAAGTTTGACGTTTCCTTTTTATTATAAAGATTAATTGGAACTAATTGCTGTCTTCGAAATTCAATGTATTTAGGGAACAATGTGGCTCCGCCGGAGTATCAAAATATCATCCACCAAATATCTATCACATTGTCAAATTAAAGAAAATTCCGAAATACCAAAC
This sequence comes from Stylophora pistillata, assembly GCF_964205215.1. Lineage (NCBI taxonomy): Eukaryota > Metazoa > Cnidaria > Anthozoa > Scleractinia > Pocilloporidae > Stylophora > Stylophora pistillata. The sequence continues at coordinate 26,803,406 of NC_142526.1, read as the reverse complement.
ATTGTAAAAATACGGTAAAACTCTTCGGGCGCTTTCACTCTCTCTCAAACATATTATCTCTGATTCAACTTACACACATCAAACATATCGACTTTGAGAACTTCTCGAAAAAATTCTGAAATTTTAACGTTTTGGATCTCCCAAGTAAACATTCTGTCGCCAAATTAAATTTTAATATTTCCCAAAGTAGAAGAAAATGAAGCGCATTCCAAGCTACAGCGAAAAACATCACAAACAAAATCACCTCGAATCATCATCGCGTCACATTTTTTTAGAAAAGCTTTCCGCCTTCTTTGAACCTTAATGATATATTTCAAAATGAGTTACAAAACATCACGTACAATGCGTTGTGCCCGTCGATTATTCGACAATGGTACGCTGGAATTAGGTTAAGCCCCTCTCTTAAGATATGTGCCAAAAACGAAAACAAATTTCATGATCGGGCAAGTTTTAATTGCTTGGCCGGCCATTGAGCCATTCGCGGGGCGTGAGCGTGTTGCGTTGATGATGAACTGATGACGATCGAAAAGTAACTTTACGAGTAACTTTCTCACTTACCGAACCTGTTCATCTTGACATCGAGGCATTTCTGAAACCGGCAAGCTTGACACTGATTTCGTCGTTTCTTGTCAACAACACAATTTCCGTTGCCCTTACAGGAATACACCATGTCTCTTCGCACGCTACGCATGAAGAAACCGCTACAGCCATCGCATGTGTACACTCCGTAATGCCTTCCTGACGAAATATCCCCGCAAACTTTGCACAGCACTTCGGGTTTGCGCTCAATCGATTCTTGTTTCTTTGGGGAAGAGCTGTCGCGCTCCATGTCTCGATCTTCTGAATAGTGCGATAGTCAAAACAAAAAAGTCACAAAACCTGTCGCAAGACCCTAAGTGTCGAAGTTTTGAACTTGCTCAGGATTAATTTCAAATCTCTCTAGATAAAAGGATTTTCCAGCAAGGCAGCGAATTCTAGTTTAGCCAAATAAATTTTTCCTCTGATATAATAATTTTTGGTTTGCTGTGATTCCATGGAAATGGAAAAGTATCGGAGGAAGTCTTTCCCCAGGCATAAATGAAATACCTAGACGAGCTAAACAGTTACGCGCTGTCCGGAGCGAAAAAATAAAGACGGAGTCTACATTTTTGAAGCGGAAACATAGCTACACCTCAGTGTCGTATTCTAGCTAATGGGATTTTAATTAAAAGTAAAACCCTTTAAGAACTCTAAACTTTTAAACTCACTCCATGGAAAACTTCCGTAGGCTTGTCAATAGAATACCAAGGGAATGAATAAACTTGGACTCTCAGCGTCTTACCTACTACGGTGTGTTGTTCGACCTCCATGTCTTCACTGAACCAAAAAACGACGACTTCAAATTGGCGAATTCCTCTTCGGAGGTCGTGGCGTTTTATAGTCTCTGACGAATGGTAAAGAGGCTTTTGGACTTGTACACTGCTGTCGCACCTTGTAGTTTGACTAGACCAGCTGCCAGGATGATCACCTGACCCACCTAAGCGGTGATTGGTTCGTAAAGCTAATTAAAGGTGGGTACCTCAAATGAAAGACCGTGTAGATCAGTAGCATCTTTGTAATTTAATCTGCTCATCAATGACTTTTGTTTGGGCGGTAAAGTGTTTTCGCAGCTTTTTTACACTTTTATTCGCCATCAAAACAATTAGCGATCCATTGCTTTGAAATGTTGAATCTATGTATATAGAATCTGTAGATAATGTGTTCGACACGTGCTGTCCAAACAGGAGCCATATATCGTCCATATTGGAAAGTTTCTTGTTCGCAAATACTTTCCAAACAACTTTTTCCGAAGACAGGGGAGCCACAGCTGAATGGTTTTATTTTCGCAACCAACTTTGCAAGATACCATTGTATAACTTTAATTACAGTATCACCGCATTCAAAACTGCTTGTTTTCTTACAAACGGCTCATATCACACCACGAAATTTAATTATCGGTACGCATTATGTGTTTAGAGCACTGAATGTGAATATAGGTAATTTGTGGCACGCGCCGCCCCATAGAGTTTTCTTTTCGCCGCGTGCATCTTTGATTGGCTTCCACAGAATTGAAATGGTTTACATTTTAAAGCAATGAAATGGCTTTCTTTTTTGACCGATAGAAACCTTAAGGAAATCATTGTCGGATTTATTTTGGAGTTGCGTTCGGAAATTGCTCAGTGTCTTGTCCATATTGTTCTAGTCACCTGCCATTGCTCTATGCGTCAAGTTTAGATTTCATAATAATAGCGTAGTGATTTTTTTTCACACCGTTGTCACAAGAATAGCTTTAATTGTGATTTGATTTAGAAATTTTGCATCCGACTGTCAACAGGAACTGTGATATTAATAAAGGATGCATAGACTCTAGCCTTGTGCTTATCTTTTGGTAAAGTACAAATGTTTTATACCTTAAATTGCCCTGTAATCATCACTGTTTTAACTAACACTACGAGGAAATTGTTGCCACTGCTTAGACTATACACGTCCGCGGTTTTACGCGTTTTGTAAACATAAAAACGATATTTTTCTATCACCAAGATAAATGTATAATTGATTGGATATATCGATACGGCATCTTAGCAGGAAGGGAATCTTCTTAATCAATGGTTACCAGTGAAATTAACGCGTTTTACCGCACAAAGTATACATTTTATTTTTACATCCGCTATCACTGCAGAATTTTGACATTTATGGATAATTTGGAGAAATTTCAGCCTTGCTTTCGGGGTAAAAAATGTGAAACTAGGGTTTGTTTGAAGCAGTCATAGAAGCGAAAAGAATGCGATGAAAATAATTTATCGCTTAAGATACTCCCCAAACAAAACACGATTGTTTCCAAGATGGAATTAGATACATTCTAAGCCAATTATTGAGAACAAACTCCCAGTGGCTACAAAGACACTTGAATAAATTTGATATTTCCAGATAAATAAAAACCTGATTATGATCCGTTGAAAGTTTACATTGGACTAACGTCCTTCACCGCAGCAGATGGCAAAAGAGAATTGGCTTTTACCCTTGAAAAAGTAAACTCAAATTTCCTCTCATTCGTATTTGTTTGCTTATTCTCCTCTCAGTCGGTCTAAATTGAGATGGCCGCTGTCCTGAAGAATAAAGTCTTTGTTTTAACACACGTTTTTTAATATCATTTTAATAAACGAGCACAGTAGAAATGTCATTCACAGTGCCAAACAGACGATCAGATAATCAAAGTATCTCGATTTATTCCAAAGTTTTTTTGTGAGTATTTGTTACAAAACTTCACAATTTAAGACTCAACAATCGGTCGCTTTGGCTGTCTATAAATCTCTTGATTTTTCTATCTTTCCTTTTCTTTCATTTTTAACCCGAGTATTAAATTTTACAAAGCTATTGAAAAGTAGGTGGACCCTTAAACAGCTAGTAATGTTCCGATAAAGAGTTGTGCTGGTTATAAAGTGTTATTTCAACTTATCTGATCATAAAACAACTTCAGTTTTTCTATGGTAAAACCATGCCTCATTCTTTTGCTGAAAGCTTACAGTGTTTACTCTTAAGAAGATTTTTCAGAACAGATTTTATGATTATGAAAATGGAACCAAAGTTTTGCCGGGGAAAATGCATAGTTTGATAAAAAAAAAAGTCCAAGTGCTTTGTCCAAAGCGTCTAAAATTGTCCGATTAATATTGTAAAGAAAAAATAGCAAGTAAAGTAAATACAACATGATATCTCATTGCTTTCTGAAGATGTCATACCCACAATTTAGACCTGAAAAAAGTGCAATTTAATTAAACTAAAACTGCTACATAATTGGCCGTTTTTCTTTGAATTGATTTTTAATTCCGGCTTATTTTACAAAGACAGAAAGTGGTTTATTTACTTTAACTATTCACTTTCTGTTAAAAGGCGCATCTCCGGCATCTAATGAGAAATAAATTGGATGTGAGTTTTACTCTTTCGCTACATTTTCAAAGCTTGCTCTGAAACAATGCTAATGTTTTTCACCTGCCAGAGTGCACTTCCCCACAATTTCCGTTTTGAAAAAAGTGTCTCTTTTGTATCTGGCTAATAAACCTTACTGTGTTTTTTTACACAATCGCCAGTTGTCTCTTCTCGGAGATGGTGGAACTGAAGTTCAACCTTTTCATCGGTGGAAGAATACATGAAAAATATCCTCAATGTAGAAGGATTATCTCGAAGTCCATGCACGGTTTTATGGTGTTATGAATTTGTTTGCCGTTGACCAGCAAACATGGATTTCATAGCAAACGGGGAAATGTATGTTTAGCAACCGTTTTCGGGGCTTATACTGACAAGAAAGGAGAAATTCGCCGTTTCGTTTGGAAAGCCATTAACCATCAAAACCTCTGGCTGAAAATCAGTTTTAGATATATATTTCAGCGTTTTTATTTTGTCAGAGGAAATAGGTTAATTTTCTTTTTTGTCTAGTTTCCAAGAAAAAAATTAAATTCGAGAATTATCGGTTTATTTCTTTCATGCTCTTCGCAAATTTTTCACATCGTATAAATGCAATAACACTGACACTACTATTATCATTAATTCAACTTTTGCTGTGGTCCTGAAAACATCGTTGCAGTGTGCGAGACACTGAACAAAAAAAGTTGTGAAAAGCGCAATGAATATATCCCTTTTTTCGAGAAGAACAAAGGAACTGATCGCTTTTGTTTCATATTTAGACAAATGATTTGTTTTTTTAGGGCTATTATCATTTTCAGGCACTTCCTTACATCGCCTATTTTTTGAAATGCATGAGGAATAACTTCATCTTTTTCCAATTTTATGTACCTAATTCGAGCCTTGATACTAATTACAGAGC